>NC_079404.1:6658411-6893411 GCF_029220125.1 Pseudoliparis swirei | reverse complement strand
ATTCTACCCCATTTGGGAGTGGCTACAACCTGGAAAAGAAAGCTAAGCTCTGACATGTTTACCCAATTTGACCCTTTGGACCTGTTTTTGGGGCCCTTAACTCAGAGCTATCGGTCCAAAACTGTAGGGTATTCATATTCAGAGGCCCCTCTATGGATCTGAAAAGAATCCAGATCTTTAAGTTGATTGAAAGTATGAACATTTACTAAAAGTCTGGTTTTAAGGATCGTACAAGGGTTATTGGCACGGTGACAATTTTCTCTTGTGAATGTTTTGGAGGGGATTCCCCTCATGACCTCAAAGTCTTATATTTAGGTAAATATAATATATTAAATATAAAGCAGTAGGGTTATATCTGAGAGACAATTGGGAGGTCAAGGGTCAGTCTGCAGAGTATGCGTGTGTGTGCATGTGTGTGTGTGTGTGTGTGTCTCTGCCTGTGTGTGTCTCTGTGTGTGTGTGTGTGTCTGTCATTCTGTGTGCGTGTGTGAGTGTGTGTCTGTCTGTGTGTGTGTGTGTTAGTGTGTCTGTGTGTGAGTATGTGTGTCTCTGCCTGTGTGTGTGTGTACGTATGTGAGTGTCTATGTGTTTCTGTCAGTGTGTGTGTGTGTGTGTGTGTGAAGCGATGTATTAGCTTGCATGCATATCAGTGGAAGTTGTAGGGTAAATCATGTTTTATTAACAATTCTCTAATTATTTCCCCAATTTTTCCGGGTACCTGCTCTTTTTGTTTGATGAGAAGTAAACACCTGTAAATAACGCCTTGAAGGGTTTATTGTTTTGAGTTGTTTGACTGTTTAGCATTTTCCTTATTGATTTTGATGTATGTATGACTTTTATATTGTATTGTTTGAATAAATATAGACGTTTTATACTACTTCCGCTTAACAGATAAATCGGACCTTTATTTTGAAAGGTTAAAAGGAAGCGCACTTTTTTTTAGGTAAAAATGCGAACTTTATGGTATAGATTACGGACAGATGCGCATTTTATAACAAGTTTAATAGTTGATTTGACCCGTATGGGACTAACTCTGTTACGGTGGTGATGAGGTGGTGATAGTGGCCGAGTTTTAATTCATGTATTGTCACCTAAAAGAAGAAAATAAAGGAGAGTCACCAGCAGTAAGTCTTCACGCCAATTCATATGATCCGTTACAACGCTTATTGCTGTCAGAATACGCAGGCGAAACAACATATATAACAAAATAATAAATAAGACTAGAGGACGCTTTTTACAATTCATAACAGCATTGTAGAAAAGAGAGATAACAAACGGCAAAGATACGTTCATCAGAGACGTATTTGTAATTATAATACGTCAAATACAAACGTAATCTGGAGAGAAATACGTTTCATTCTAACGTAATTTGGAGAGAAATACGTTTGAGTCAAACGTAACTGCAAATTGCATTTTAGGTCTGGGGGAACGTAATTCTTGTGATACAGGGTTGCTGTGGGAGTGCAGGATGAGTAGAACTGTAGATGTACCATTTTTCAAGGGAACATTATTAGCTATTTTTATACAGAGTTTACACTTGCGGCTCTTAGCTGTGCCACCACCGCGTGTTTTTACACTGCTCCTGAAACACACACACACACACACCAGGCCCACTCCACAGGAGCCTTGAAATTACATCTTTTGTAATCTGATGTGTAGTTTTTAAGTGCCGTAATCTTGATGAATTCCTTTTCTTGATGAAAAGCCGTAATCTTGTTGAAAACTTGTAGACTTTGAGGGGAAACACTGGCTGTGTGTGGTGAATAAAGTGGATAACACTAGTAAGTTAGATCAGTTTAAACAGAGTGACAACTATTTGTAAAAACTCGAGGTAGTTAGAATATGTGATTTGATTACAAAGTAGTTGTGAATCAAATAGTGACCACGCGTGCGGGGAGAATATGGGCTTTGGTTGAAACGGCTTTAAATCACAGATTATTAGAGTTGTATTGCTTTGACTGTAGATTATCACATCATATTTTACACTGCTCTGTGTTCGGATTTGCGACCAGACACCACTGTTAACTTGGAAGCATTTGAAATGCAAACGTCCCTCTCTTAATGGTATTCAGTGTTTGGTTTGTCCATTCTAGGCTATCGTAGAACATGGCAGCTGGCTTCGTATGAAGATATAAACGCTTTATTAATATCATTATTATTATTATTTTTTTCATTCAAGAATAAATAGCTCTTAATATAATTTTTTTCTTTGCTAATAGATAACTCTAAATGCTACACACTGTTGCTTTAACATAGACACACTGGACTTTCCCTGATAATCCTATGGGTCAGGTGCTTCAGCAAGATCCATGAGCTGTTGCCATGGGAAGGAATCTAGTTCATTATAAGCGAACCGATTTCAACTGCAGATCACCAATGGGTTTTCTCAACAGCACATCTTTAACATGGATATTTATTGCCAAAATGCAATGGGAGTTGTCGTTAACTTCTTCTCCGAACCTTCTGCTTTCTATCAAAGAACAGCTGGAATGAGAGTGTATAGTTCACTAAGTTAATGTGGGTCTTCATGTTGTACATCCTGGATACTCAGTGAAAGAAGTCACTTTGTATGCGTGATGTACACAAACATACACGTGTCACATTTTAATACAGGGATGGGTTTACACCATCGCACTGCTTCTAAATTCTCCGCCACATTGGTAATGGGTAGCCTAGAGACACACACAATCATACGCTCTGGTGAACCCCTACTGGGGCATCCTTAACACAGGGTCCCTCGGCGGCCCTTGTCATCCATGCGTCAGAAAATCTAAGCCCCTTCCTCCCACACACACACACACACACACACACACACACACACACACACACACACACACACACACACACACACACACACACACACACACACACACACACACACACACACACACACACACACACACACACACACACACACACACACACACACACACACACACACACACACACACACACACACACACACACACACACATAGATACAAATTGGTTCCTCTTCCAACACCCCTCCATCTTTTCCTCACAGCCTTCGCACACACGCACTCACACACATACTCCCCCCCAAAACCCCACTGACCCGTGAGTCGTTAACGAGACGTGTTTCACAGAGAATTCTCCCCTCTGACACAAGCTTGTCTGTTCCGCTATTGATCCTCACCGTTTCACACCCCCAACCACATTTTTTTAAATTATTACCCCCGTTACTTCCCTTTATTTCTCCTGCAACCGGAAGAGCCTTGGACTGCAGGGAGGACAAGACAGTGAAGCAAACGGGCGTCGGATGTGGCCGACACCATGGTCTCTCTACCTCGCTCTCTCATAGATGAGTGATGCCCATGACAGACGGCATCCTTTGAAAGCCCCTTCTGGCAATTACTACTTCTACAAACACACGCACACGAGCCCACACACACACGAGCCCACACACACACACACACACACACACACACACACACACACACACTCACACATACATCAGAGACTCCCATATCACTTAACCAGTTGTCTTCAACTAAAGCGGTTATGGCCTCTCCACTTCAACCTCTTAACATACACAAACGCGTACTTAGACTCTCATGTTGCTGATGACTATCTTTACCCTCTCACACACGTTCGTATTGATCCATGTGTGCCTCAGTCACCGTGTTTACATGCATTCGAATAACTGGCTTAGTCGGACTGAAAGCGAATTATCCGTTTGATGTAAACACCTTTGTTCGACTATGTGCGGTCCGACTACGATCCGATTAACACCCCTGGATAACTCGATCCGATCCGGTTGATAATTCGACTATCGCGGCATGTAACGGTGAATTGGATTAGGAACTGGACTTTGCGTCTTTGCGCATGCTTGAGATCCCGCCGCCCTTCTCCCTCCCTCCCTCCCATTTCGTGACCCGGAAGTCGGAAGAGACGATAAGTTGTCACTGCCGGGAGCCTGGCCGGCAGAAAACAAACAAACAACGCCAATAGCGCCATTTGCATTCGCTGTACTCCTATTAACATCATGCAAGAATAGTAGAGGGATGTAGCTTCGCCTTGCTCTCTGTTCGCCATCTTTCTCGAAATGTTGATGTTGTTGTTGTTGATTGTTGTTGGTAGTGGTGAAGAGGTCAAGCGGAAATGGCTGTATCACCACGAGTTGTAATGAAAACAGCGCCACCTATCGTATCGGATAGGACATGCTTTCGGCCAATGATTCGAATTACTCACTGCCATGTATATTGGGATAATAGCAGATCCCCCAAAAGATAGCAGAGTCCGACTAAAGCAAGATTCGAATTATACCATCATGTAAATGCACTGAGTGACATGTTGATGGGTCCTGAGCACTTAACACAGCTACTGGAGAAGCTCAAACATACACATACACAAATGGACATGACTGTGTGCATGTAAATGCACTCGTATATATATGCGTCTCTGCGATGGCAATCAAGTCAGCAACATGGCCAGTTTCAGCCGTTACCCGAGGTATTATATTTTTTGGGTTGTCTCTCCGTTCGGCCGCCCCTCAGGCCCCTTCCTGTGGACACAATATCTCAAGAAAGCATGGAGGGAATTATTTCAAAGGGTAAAGGTGTCCACCTGGACTCAAGGATAAACTGAGCAGAGATCAAGGGTCAAGGTCACTGTAACGTCACGTCCATGGTGATATCTCAGGAACGTGCCTGGAGTGTATTTTTTTAAAATTCGGCATAAATGTCCACCTAGAATCAAAAATGAATTGTGTTGCACACTTGGACACATAGGACATCCAGGTGTGCATGGGTTTAAGAACTGTATTTACTGAAAGCACAGAAAAACATCACAATCAGTAACGCAACTACATGCTGCAGGCTGTTTTAGTCTATAACTAGCTCATACAACTAGCGTAGCATTTTCCCTTATACATACACTACCGTTCAAAAGTTTGGGATCACTTAGAAATGACTTTATTTTTCAAAGAAAAGCACTGTTTTTTCAATAAAGATAACATTAAATTAATCAGAAATACACTCTCTACATTGTTAATGTGGTAAATGACTATTCTAGGTGGAAGTGTCTGGTTTATAATGACATATCTCCATAGGTGTATAGAGGCCCTTTTACAGCAACTATCACTCCAGTGTTCTAATGGTACATTGTGTTTGCTAATCGCCTTAGAAGACTAATGTCTGATTAGAAAACCCGTGCAATTATGTTAGCACAGCTGAAAACAGTTATGCTGGTGATATAAGTGATACAACTGGCCTTCCTTTGAGCTTGAAGTTTGTAGAACAAAATTAATATTTCAAATATTAATCATTATTTCTAACCTTGTCAATGTCTTGACTATATTTTATATTCATTTGATAAATAAAAGTGTGATTTTTCATGGAAGACACGAAATTGTCTGGGTGATCCCAAACTTTTGAACAGTAGTGTATACATTGAACATATCTGCTTACACTACCACTCTAACTACTTAATTCACCCTGGAGACATTCTGCACATTCACACAACTCTCATGCTCACACGTTACAGGTGGTTTACACTGTTTCTCATTCACTAGCATGACTCAGTGATGCACTATATCCCCTTCGAGACATCATACGTTACCTTTGCACAACTCCGACATACATTCATATTCACATATTACATATTCGTATTACTGACGGTTATGATCCATGTCGTTACTTTTATACCGTTTATCACTTTTACCCACCTGAAAGCACAGAAAAACATCACAATCAGTAACGCAACTGCATGCTGCAGGCTGTAGGCTGTTTTAGTCTATCACTAGTTAATACAACTAGCGTAGCGTTTTCCCTCGCTTTCTTCCTGAAGGACCCCTGAGCTGACCTAAGTGCCTGCATGAGCTTTACTCATCGTAGCCAGCATTAACCTCTCACATAATTCAAGCATTCATTGCAGATACACACAAGCCAGGGACATGCGGTCCGGGGAGGCAGGTGAGGCAAAGCCTCACCTGACATCATGAAGTAAAAAAATAAATAATGATAACATCAAATTTATATTAATATTTGTCCACCGATCTTTATGTATGACTAATTTCGAACATTTTTATAGTTAAAATCGCTGAATTTGCCTATTTCCTGTTTAAATACAGGATGAAACGAGAGTTGAGGCGACGAGTTGAGCCTAACCTCTGATTGCGCAATCCATCACAAACTGGGTTGAGACATGCAATTGGCCCGTGCGGGTTGCCGTATCTCTGCATGTCACCAATATAATGTTTGCAGATATGTTTATTTGCCCTGATTTTCCACAGTCTGGCTAAGGTCTTTAACCATTACCGTTTAATGTTTGTGAGTGACATATTTAGTTTTGCTGATGGGAAATAAAACCGCAGTGAAATGGCGCAGATTGAGGCAGATAATACTCTGCCGCCCTGAAGGGGGCGCACGTGAGCCAACGGGTACTTGTTGCTGCTTCTTCTACGCAGAGGCGCCAGGCAAGTCAAGTGCTGCGAACGGTTAGTTTTTGTATTTTGCTACGTCAGACTGACAACATGGAAGACGATTATATAGCGAAGTTAAAAAATTGAATTATAGAATTGCGACGGGCAACACATGGAGGGTGCAGAGCAAATGCACGTTTTTTTAACCTTTACGTATCTGTAATATGTACCGTGTGTGTGTTGTGTGAAGAATGCTGATGAGATATGAAATAACCAGTAGCCAATTGAATAAGCTACCCTTTTGGGTTTATATATTTGTAAATCTGACACTAAAGGAGTCAGTGCCTCACCAACCATGAACCTCACCGCACGTCACTGACAAGCCCAGGTAAATAAATTAAACTATTAACAATCAATAAAAATAAGAATGTGGCAGCTGTGGGTGTGGAGTCTCCAATCAGCCAGCTGCTCTGGCTGATTGGCAATCAGTCAGAAGCCGACGCGGCTCTCATAAAAGGAGCAGTTGAGAGTGGAGTGTGGACTGTGAGCAGAGGTGCGGTCTGCTGAGAAATAAAGCATGTTAACGAACAGAACCTCGTTGGTGTTAGGGACTCCTAGGTGCTTTAGGGGGAAACCCACGGGTGACGGCCATGGAACCGTTACAAAGAAATACATGAAAATATTGGGGGGGTCAATGTCCAGTTCCTGATATTGTGTCCATTGTTAATGAGGGCCCCACAACTGACTGGAATTTGGTGGTCCAAGGTCAAGGTCGCTGTGACCTTACACAATATGTATTGGGCCATAACCCTAGAATTGTCATGGTTGGAGAGCAGGCAACATGGGAGGTACCTTTATGTTGTAATGCTGACAAACTGGACTCGCATACCGGACTGGAAACAGCAGGCAACAGCAAAGAACGCCAAACACAATTGAAGACAAATCGACTACGAACAAATGAGCTGGTATAGGCCTACTGTAAAAAAGGACTGAGCAGATATATACAGGACTGACAAGAGACAGGTGAAACGGATGGGGGCTTGACTGACAGTCACAAAGCGGAAAAATAAACGACGGGGAAACACCTGAGGAGTAAACATCAAAATAAAAGCAGGAAACGAGGAATGAAAACAAATTTGACAGAAAAATGCTTGGCAGTCCAGTTTTAACTCAAAAAGGTCAGAGGGCATGAGCCAGACTGTAACAAGAAATATTATGGTAATTTCACACCAATGTGTTAGGGTAAGATCATAAAGTGATGACATTTCAGACAGACGTGGATGTGAACTGCAACTCGAGGGATACAAACTGCGTGGCAGGCATTCTAGTTTTTAGTAGACACTGACAAATATTAAAGGTTCCTTGTGAACCTGCAGTACGATTGTTTTTATTGAATACCATGTTGTGTGTTCACACTGTTAATGTGATCAGTGATAATAAGAACAGGTTTGGGCCCACATAAACATTCCTCCAGGCTAATTAGATTAAAGTTTAATACGGGTTCAAAATCATTTGTAATGTGGTAATGAAAATGGGAACAAGCCAAATAAGATTAAACAAAGATGAGTAATTTGTGTGTGGGTTTTTCTTTCTGATCCAGTCTGCTGTTCACAAAGGTGAAGCTCGAAGAGGCCGTTTTTGGCCCGACCGTAGCCCTGCGGACCTGTGAGGAGATGCTGCAACAGTGGCTGAGATGCTATGATGTCAGCCGCTCCAGGTGTGTGTGTGCATGTCAAATGTGCGTTTGTGTCCTGTATGTGCGTTGTTTTTACAATTACAACATTTGGATTTAATGTGGCGTTCCTCAATGAACTAGAATAGAGGAAGACCTTTTTTCAAATAATATGGCTATTAAATCTAAAAAGTAATAACTTCAATTAATTATTTGTGAACCATATACGTCTAAAGGTCAGTATGTCGGTCCTTTATGTTCATGCTTTATGTTAATGTTTGTCCTGTGCTTTGCATCTTGCAGTGAGACAGATGACAGCAGCAGCATACCGATGGCCGAGCGGGTGGAGGTCAGTCCTAGACTCGGGAAAACCTCCATCCACCTCACCCTGCCCAACTTCCAGGACGCTTCCACTGGTCTGCTCTCTCTCTCTCTCTCTCTCTGGTTGACGTTTTTCTTCAACTCTTCCTCCTTTTTGTCTGTTGTCGGTAAAGAAAGTAAGGGTCAGTCCCAATCCCCCGGCATTTGACCTTTTGGCAGATGAAACTGTTTGCCTGAAATGTTAAAAATCAATGATATCACTCCATACCTGTGTTTTTAGCAGGGTCAGATGTCCTTTTTGTTTTGTTTCGTTGTTTTTTTCAGAATGGCTCTCTTTTGTCATCTTTGAAAGGTTTTTCAATTGAGTATGAATGTTGCGTATCGGGGGTCGAAATATTTTGTTCACGTGTTTATCATTCAGTACTTGCCAATTATTCATTGTATGCCAACCATGGTTACTGTTCAAAGAGCTCCGACAATTAGTATTTCTCATCCCTTCACAGATTCGCTGAGCCCTTCAGTTGCAGTGTCTCGTCTGGAGGCGGCGCTCTCTGAGGTGTCGGACCTCTACTCCATGCGTCGTCGCCAAGGACCCACTTACATCTGGACCACCCTCGAATGCATTTGGCTGCAGGCTGGCATGTCAACAGCGCACACTTACTATGTCTATATGTTACTGTAGATAGAATCAATAGATATCATGTGGACTGATGAACAATATTGCAGAGTTACAACAACACATCCAATGAATATGACAGAATGTATGAATTATTCTCAGTAGTTCTTAGTAATCATGGACCACGATCCAGACCTCCACGATCCATGAAACGGAAGGAGGTAGAGAGAGGAAGTGAGAGTGACTTTATTCTCTGCTCAGGAAACCATTACTCAATACTAACATTGTAAATAGTTGTGTTTTATCGTATAATAATACTCGAAATTTTGCATTTAGCACCTTTCAACTAATGCATAAGAAACTAGAAACACATTTTTTAATATCAGATGGCAACTTTTGAGTGAGAATCTTCTCCATACAAACCATGTGCTGTGCAGATGCTGCTGTGAAATCTGTTCTGATTTACTCAGTTTACTGACCTGTTTACAAGCTCGGTTGAGTTATAATCTCTCTGCGGAGTGAGATATCGTTTATGCACTCGGACAACGTGAGCACACGTTTTGAGCACTTCAAACACAGATATTCTCTCCGGGTCACCTATATGTGCTGGAAAACCCTGTGTGATAACAAGGGAGGTAGATATACAAACCAAATATGTTTGCAACCTTATTACCATGTAAAATGGCCTGTGTGACTATGTCAGAATCAGAATCAGTTTTATTGGCCAAGTAAGTTTGCACAAACAAGGAATTTGACTTGGTAAAGTGTCTCTGTGCTTACACAAAATATACATGACAACACAATACAATACAGAACAAACAAAACAAATAGTGCAGTACAGAACAAACAGTGCAAAACAGTGCAACGGTCTAAGAAGTTTTAGAAAGTGACTTAAAGTATATACAAGAGGAATGGCTATATACAGTAGCTGTGAAACAGTAGTGGCAGAAGAAGTGGAGAGTGCGAGAAGTGCAGGGATAAATATATATGCCACAGTGGGTTATTGTTTAGTAGTGAGACGGCGAGGGGGAAGAAACTGTTTTTGTGTCTCGAGGTTTTGGCGAACAGTGATCTGTAAGCGTCTACCAGAGGGGAGGAGTTTGAATAGTTTGTGACCGGGGTGGGGTCTGCAGTGATTTTTCCTGCCCGTTTCCTATGTGATTACTGCATTAATTTTTAACAACAGTATGCACGGATATTTTAACAATTTACAGATTACATATCTTGTGTGGGAGATTGCTCTCTGCATACATGTGGCCACTGTTCTATTAAGGACAGAAGGGCAGTGATGCATGCTGCTATTACTTCCACCCCTTCAGTCTCAGTCTGCCTGTGGAAGTTTACAGAAGTGTGGAGCACTCGGCTGGAGTGGATGAGGCATGAGAACGGGAATTAGAATCCATACAGTGGCCGAGGGAAGCAAGTGATGCAACCGACATACCAGGACAGGACAGGATGGGTGGAGGGGTCGTAGGGTCGCGTTCCCTACGGCTTACTGTAATTAGGTTATTTTCTATGTCTGACCTTTGACCTCTGCTGAGAATGGGCAAAATAGAATATGTTTGCTGTTGATTTAAATGTCTGTGTGTGTCCTTCCCAGCATTCCTCTCCGATGGGTCACTTCCTCTCTCAATCTCACATTCTCGTCGGCCAAAAAATAACCCCATAGAGGGCATAGTTAGCTGCATATTAATACACACACATTAATGTATAAACGGATTGTAGAGACAACATATTTTTTTATGCCGAGAGCTCAGGTGAGGAGAAGAAAAAAGCCTAACATAACCAGAGACCATCCACTGAATCATTTTTTCCACAAAGTGAATCCATGAAAAAAGTGACCCGCAGTCTGGGAAATGGCTCTTTTTCATCTTGCAGAGGCAGCGTGCATGCACTAAGTATTTCCCATCTGTGTATCTATATGAGACAGGTAAACAAACAAAATATCCACTACCTAACACAAACATTGGTTCACACGGCAGAGGAGACATATCAGCAGCACGGACTCTCTCTCTCTTTTCTCAATAATGCGCATGCTGCCGCCAGTGTTTGGAGCGGAAGGATTTCTTTCTCAGGGGTTGCTCTGAGTGTGTCAGGGCTACGTCACAGGTAGCGAGGTGCAGGAGCTCATGTGCAGAGGAATCGAGGAGTCAGTGTAGATTATCAAAAAGGCGCTCTTTAATGAGGCAAACGTTACCACACAAAGTACAACAAAGTACAACAAAGTCCAAAAAGGGGCAGGCAGAGAATCGGGGTTCAGGGCAGGCAGGCAGGCAGGATCAGATAAACACAGGACGACGGAAGAAAGACAACAATCCAGCCACAGACAAGGGAAAGAGTGGCACAATATATAGGGGGGCAAACAGGTGTACGACATGGAAACAGGTGTATGACATGAGACATTAACGAGACGAGAGTGGCTGAGGGCAGGTGCAGGGAATGACACAATCAAGGAGACAGAGGAGACACTGAAGACACAGTAGACACGGAGAAGACACATAGTACACACAGAACAGAACCTTACAGAGTGTTGACCCGGCATCCACTCATCAGAGGGACTGACAGCGATCCTGCGTCAGCATCCCGTCCAGATATTGGTCCTCTACGATACCAGGGGCTCTGGTCAGCTCTGTGTCCTAGTCTTATTGGTCAATGACGTGCTTGAAGGCATGATGGTGTGTGTGTGTGTGTGTGTGTGTGTGTGTGTCTGAGGTTTGTCCTCATCTTCCCAGCACCAGCAAGGAAAGGAGGCAGGCCGCTTTAGTATGCGATGGCCATATTTAGGCAAGGCTTTCATGACTTCTCAGGCACTTCGTTGCTCCCACTTTCTCTTTAATGGTCTGTGTGTGTGTGTGTGTGTGTGTGTGTGTGTGTGTATTGGGTGGGGTGGAAGGGGGGTGCATCCAAGTGCAGTGTTTTGTGTTTGTATTTGAGTGCTGCACAGTTTATATTTTGACGTAATGCTCAAACTCCCTTCTCTCTCTCTCTCTCTCCCTCTCTCTCCAATTATCCTTTTGTTCCTCTTTTCTTGAGCTCTTTCTTGTACTTCCCCTTTTTTTCTTTCCTCCCTCTCTGTTCCTACCTTTTCTTCCATGATAACTTCAACCCCTCTCCCCTTCATCACCTTCCTCCCCCATTCTTCCTCTTTCTCCATCTCCCTCCTCAGGGGAGTTGTTCATGGCGGACAGACGGCTAAAGGAAGCCCAGTTCTGCATCGCCGAGGCCATCGCGCTCTCCCCCAACTCTGACTCGGTGCTGCTGCAAAGGGGCCGCCTGGCCGAGCTCCGTGGCCAACTGGACGCCGCCAAGGGCCTGTATGATGAGGCCCTGGCTATCCACCCCACAGGAGAGCGCACTCTGGTGCACATGGTGAGAATCAGCTCTCGAAGCTGCTAATTTAGAATGAATGTAATGTTCAGTGGTCAGTATGCAGACACACACACAACGTTCGTGGAATACAATAACACGCATTATTTACTTTACTCATTAAATTACCACTGACGCAAGATGCAGGCCAAGCATGTGCAACCCCACACACAAGTATGCACCTTAGTGTACAACGCATGCATCTCCATGCTTTGCTTGACTTCATCGAGTTACATTACACTGTACGCGATGCAATAATTTCAGAATCAACTCCGGCTCAGGCCAGCAGTAGGGTGACCATATCCATAACACCAAAAAAGAGGACACTATGGGGTATTGTGTGAGGCTGTGAATAATTGCATACGACTGGTGTACTCCGCTCTACAATACGACTTTGTGTGATTATACGTGATGTATGTGTAACGGAAGAGGAAAAAATTGTCTTGAAGAGTCAAAAAGTGTTTGTTCACAGTATGAAGTGCTGAGTGCTACAAAGCATAATATTTGTGGACTTAAAATGTACAAATTAAATTACAGGTCACATAAATAACAGATGAATAAGTGTTTTAAAAGCATAAAGAAAACTAAACAAATATGGGAAACATTTAACGACTCAAAAAGTAAAGAATTTCTAAAGTGAAGTGTATGTACCTGTACAGAGGCCGCTTGGGCATTCGTAAAGAGATACCTTCGACACATCTGTTACCTTTATGCTTCTCCGTTTCCACATGTCTTTCAATAGCAGCATTAACCTGACTGCTTATGTTAAAATCACGGCAACAGAGAGTGCAGAAGCCATGAAATGAGTCTCGACTGCCTTTTTAACTAAAATCATGTTCTTTATTCCTTTCTGGGTTGAACGACGTCTGACAATTTGCCATGTTTTCATCTTGCCTGTGTGTTAAGGTGTTGTCAATGGAGCCAGCAGCGTAGAGATGACGTAGCCATCACACAGAGCCCTGTTTATGTTTTTAACCAATGATAAAGGGTTAGACTCTAACCTAAGCCTATCAGATATTTATTTGACAACGCTTTTAATCAATCATTTGTTAGACTGCATTCCAGCAAAATATTCTATCGCGTGGCTCTTTAGGCCCAGTGCAACTCCAAAAAGGAGAACAAATAGATGTCCAGTCACCCTACCAAGCAGTCGCAAACAAATGTGTTTTTCAGAAATCCACAGAATTTAAATTTAAATTAGACAACATTTTGTTTTGTCTAAATCCACACGCAGCAAGTTAGATAAGAACATGTAGTTTCACATGATGTCATGTTGTGATGAGATCTTTTGCCAAGTAGATGCTTGAAGGCATGATCTACTTGGATTTCAACAGGTAAAAGATGTGAAAATCAATGACATCCCACCATTAACACAATCTATAAAGTTGCATAAAAATACAATTAAAGACAAAACAGAAGTGGTCTACTGCACTAGTATTTCCTTAAAAATGAAGAGAGATAGAGTTTCATCTGATTAGTTTTCTAAATTAATAACGTCAGAATATTCCTTTGCTGACGAGGACAGTTCTTGAGAATAACAAAATACCCACCCCAATTTCAACATAAAATGAATAATAAAAACAATCATAGCATGAATATAATCCTAACATGTTTAATAAATATCTAATCATTACCTCATTAGGCTGAATCAGGTGTGCTAGGAGAGCAGATGCCTTCTTTAGATTTTTCTGTGCAGGAAGTTTGCCTCACAATTTAACTATAGGCCTACTGGATGAAGCTGGATGCAAGTCTTGACTCATTCTGAAAAGGCAGCAACGTTAGCTGACGACATTTGTGTTTTTGTAGTGTAACTGGATCGAAATTGTGAGGCTAAGTGGCTATAAGCTGCTAATAGAAGACTATAGAGTGTGTTAGCCTCAGACCCCGTTAACACGATGGGAAAACACATATATTTTCATGCGTTTTTGGCCTTTCATTTACACAAAAACGGAGGTTTTATCACGGAAAACGATCATTTCTAAAAACTCCGGCCAAAGTGGAGATTTCTGAAAACTCAGTTTTTGTGTTTGCGTGTGAACTAGGTCAAACGGAGTTTTAGGTTGTCAAACGTCACAGTATGCGACTAAAAATGCTTCACGTCATGTGAGCGTCCTATGTTTACAGTTAGTTTGCTTACTGATCATGGATGGTGTCAAGTTGTGCTCATTTGTGCGTTAATGCAAACCCTTTTGGCCTGTTTGTATTTACAAACACAACTGATTTTTTACATCGAGGAGCAGAGGCAAAGAACTGCACGGAGGTCAGCAGTCCTTCTTCAGCTTTCTATACTCCCAAGACGTATGATTCCCAATCCACATTATCGAGTGCTTTATTTGCCTTATAATCTAAGGTGACTCGAAGCAGCAGCTCCACTTCGCTGTCTGTCCATACAAATGAACCTCGCGCCATATTTACTCTCGAAAGGAAAAGGAAGTTGATCGTGTTTTTCGTAGTTGTTGTTGGTTTTGAGAATTCTGATTGGTTTGCATGTCTTTATCCTTCTCGTTACACTGCCGACTACAGGTTTGGCATAGTTATTTATGCGGGTTCATATAAACAGAAACTTTTTTGAAAACGACCTTGTGTGTACGACGTTATTTTTGAAAACGGAGGGGCAGAAATATTCGTTTCTGTAAATACCCGGCTATGTGTAAATGTGGCCTCATACACTCAACTATACTGTATGTAGCTGTCAGCAAATGTTGACTAATTCTGAGAGGAGTCAGAGGACAGCAACATTAGCTGATGGCATTTGCTTTTTTGATTGGTAATTTATTCGGCTAGCCATTTGCTCATATTAGCTTATCACCTGGCAGTAGCAATATTAGTTTAACAACTCTCTTCTATGTTTTCAAAAGGCCAAAGAAAAGACAATTTTAGCCTCCTATTCTCAACTATACTATTTATACTGATACGAATGTAGTCGGCTAAGTGTAGGTCCTCTGGTAGTTAATACAATAAAATATGCAATTCAGCAGAAACGATGAGGCTAGCTTGCTGTGAGTTAAGCAATAAGGTGTGAGAGGCGGGACTTTGTGGTCAATAATGTCCGCTTCAAGGGTGTTGTTAGGCCTCACGCGCATGCAGTGGAGGGCCGGCAAACCCTTGAAAAGGACATTATTGACGAGAAATGACTGCCTTATTGCTTTTATAATACGGTTGCGTGCGACATTATAAATAATAAGTAAATAGTACAAAATAGTTGTCGCCACCAAACGTTGTGTATCGCATTTCAGTAGCCGAGAGAAAATAGTCCCTGGCTGTTTTGTCTGTTGTATAGCAACAGTCCGAATATGTCGATGTCTTTCCAACTTTACCGAACTTTGTTTTGTCGTGTCCCTGACGTCTACGGGTTTTTACAATGCCAACAAAAACATTGTTTTGTGGACGTGAACGCGCTTTATCAGACACCAGCACTGACTCAAAGTTCAGGCATAACTGCTGATCCCGTAGTTGTCTCCCTTGCCATTGCACACAGTGCCATCGAAATTACCCCACAGTATTTCATTCATAGCGTCTCTTGTTATGGTCTTCAGGTCTAGTTACTGGCTTTTCTTCGGACGAGTTCATTGCCCACTTCGTTTGGCTGACAGGGTTTTTTTTCGTTGCGCAACTTATGTCTCACTTTCTTTCTTATCTCTGGTAGCGTGACGTCCACCTGCAGTATCCTCTTCGGCTAACCACTCATCTAAAGTCATTCCCCCCAAAATATCAAAGTTTACAGAAACATGTGTGTAACTGTCAAGCTTGAACTGACAAGAAATCGCACAAAATCTACCGTTATTCTTATTTTGAGTACGCACTGATATGGAACGCTCAAATAAATGTAAACAGCTGTCGGACATTATAGGTACACCTCGTGACTCAGTCTCAACCAATCAGAACGCTTGATCTTATCTACCCGTATGATAAGTGCTAATATTAGCAGGCTACCTAGCATATTACTCTTTTGGAACTTAATAACTCTATTCTTTGTTTTCAAAAAGCAATAGAAAGAAGAAAAGATCATTTTAGCCGTATATACTCAGCTATTATATATATGCTGATACTAATGTAGCTAAGTTCAATTCGTCTCTGAGAAGAAACCGAAACGTTGGCTCATAACATATGTAATTCATCAGAAATTATTAGTCTAGCTTGCTATTAGCTGCCCAAACTAGCTCTCAAGTTGGCAGTAGCAATGGCAGCTAATTATGTTCATACGTCTTTATTTCCTAGCCTGTGCAGTGTTGTACCGTATGTGTCACAGTTATGGACATTTTTACTAATTTTCACATTATGGCTCAGTCATACTCTGAGATGTGTTGACATTAACATCAACACTTAAACACGATAAAAACAAACAAAATGTTGGTAAAAAGGACAAAAACTGCTCAAAATCACACACCCACATTTCTTTCATCTAACCGGACTCTCTCTCGCTCTCTCTTTCTCTCTTTCTCTCTCTCTCCCCCCCAGTAGAAAAATCCTTTTTCCCTTCAATCCACTCCCTCGCTCAGTCTCTCTCCCAGCTTCTCGGTTCCAGATGATCCACTGGATTATCCGGGCTGCTCTGACCTTTGAACTTTCTCTTTTGTCATGGTAAAAGGACCAGAAAGGGATATTCCGGAATCCAAGATTCTCACCACCAGACACATGCTCAAACACACACACACACACCCACACACACACACACACACACTATATGTCCATGGTCTCCATAGTGACCACAGATGTGCTAGTTTATCGCTTTGAATTAAGTACTGGCCACGTTGTGACCACATAAGGCAAATGCTTTTGCTCCTCCTTTTATTGTTAGTATGTAGGAGTGTGTGTGTGGGGTGTGTGTGTGTGTGTGTGTGTATGTGTGTGTAGACGAAGGTACGCATCTCTTCCATATTTGGCTTGGGGGAGAACTAATCCCAGGGGGTGTAATCTGAAACTAAGCCAGCTGGCAATGTTCTACTCTTGGGTCTTTTACAGAGCAGATGTGTTCCCAGTTTGAAAGTGTGCGCGTGCATGTGTTGTGTTTGTGCCGTTCTCCATGGATTTAGCGCACATGTGGATTATTTGGACACATTGTTTTCTATGCTTGTACTTGGTTACGGCACATGTTTTAGTAGGCACTAATAGACTTAAATGCAAAAGAAGAAAAAGCTGCTATGTGGAGCGACATTTTATTGGAGCGCACCCACATTTTCAATTTCAGGCTTGCATCAGCCTGCCAGAATACAACCTACAGTTGCTGCTACTCTGTGGCTCTCTGGATACATACATTTATTTTTTACTGTATCTACTGTGGACACTTCGGTGCCGGTGGCCGATTTATTGAGCTGTGCTAGGGGCAATTATGATGACATTCTGTGTTGATGTTCTGCAAAAGTACATACTGTACTTTTCATGAATGTCTTTAAGATCTTTATTTGAAATTATCAGGGCGACACATAAAAGGGGACACAGATATTTTATGTGTACAGATTGTAAAGTCCTCTGAGGAAAATTTGTAATTTGTGATTTTGGGCTAGACAAATTAAACTGAATTGAAATTGCCAAGAAGATTTAATCCAAATGTGGCTTCACATTGAAAGGGAATCTGATTTCTTTTACTTTTTTATGGACACATAGTACCATTATGAGATGGAGACATTTTGCCTTTATTGGACGATTTACAGTTCAGTGAGAATCCAATTGGGGTCATCACGGTCGTTTGGTATGAGTTTTAACCACTACGCCACAGAGGTTTTTTAAAACCACAGACTGATGTTTTAACATTTGTATATTCATCAAACCAACAATATTTAATTTGAATTAATAAGCTTTTAAGGTGTTAGTTGGTGGGGTTTGTCACTTTGAAAAGGACCAGGCCACCTCTTTCCGCTCTAAGCTAACGTCATCTCCTGCTGGCTCTTGCTTCACTCTTTTTAATAGAGTGTTTCTACTTCCTTTTTTGGAGATTTGAGGAGCATTTAGACTGACATTGGAAATATAATTTACTTTCTAAATATTAAACAGGCATTGTAACAAGGGGACATAAAAAAAAAATACTCTTCGAGGTTCAAGACAACATTGCATAGCTTCGCCCCCAAGCCAGCCAAAATGGAGGGAAGTCGTATTTCTCTCCACAGCAGGATGAAGGAAAGGGAAATGTGAGTAAGGGAAACCCATAATGAGATGCCATAGAGTACAGAAGCCAGCCCCTGCTGTGTGCTTCATCATAACACCACCACCATCTTCCCTTATTCATCGCACACCACTTTACTCACACCACCTCTACTTTTTCCACATGTTTTTTTGTGGGTGTGTGTGTGTGTCTTTGTGTGTGTGTGTGTGTGTGTTTGAGGGAGGGAGAGGGAGAAACATGGATCAGACAATGACTCACAGCTCTGGTCAGCTGTTGATTACAGAGTATTTTTGGAATTTGGTATGTGTGTTAACATTTGGCTACAGATTTATAGTTTAATTTCTCGGTTGTTCCAGTGCACAGGCTACAATCCGAGCGACTATTTCGTTCGTCCGTGACGGCATCAGCAGTGTCAGCCTTTTACATATTTGTCTATCTTCGCTGTTCACCTCATTATAGTAAGTGTTGGGTTGACGAGTGTGTATGTGTGGCATGTGGTGCGCGTGCATGTATATGTGTGTGTGTGTGTGTGTGTGTGTCTGCGTGTGTTCCATTGCTTGGCTGATCCTGAAACGCCGCCCAACCTTGCTTTCGGCTGTGGTATGAAATTAATCGGACCCACTCCCAACATCCTCAACATCTCATCCCTCTTTTTCGGTCTTGGAGCCTGCTCTGAGTCAGCCACACACACACACACACACACACACACACACACAGCCCTACACACACAAACACACACAGCATTAACGCACAATCTTTACATTTCCTGTTCTCCAACAGAATATTCATACACTACATCTCATATGCTCAAGGACGAGAACTTGTGCTCATTCAATTAATCGCGTTCCAATTATCAAATGCCCCATCTCTCTCTCTCTCTATCTCTCTTCTCTCTCTCTTCTCTGTGTGGATGGGGGTGGTTGTCAGCTGATTAGATAATGCAAATACATTATTTATAACACGTTGCACGTTCTCGCTGCTTTATGGGATTGCCTAGCAACCAGGGAACTATATTATATTGAGCAAGACCTCTGATAACCACAGAAAGAGAGAGAGGAAGAGAGAGAGGGAGATAGAGAAAATAAATTCAGGGAAGGCAAACAGAGAGACAATTGGGAGTTGGACGATTCCTCCGTTGCTATATCTGGGCACACTTATTTATTTTGACACCTTTTTTTTTGCTTTCTCTCCATCCCCCTCTTTCACTCTCTATTCATTGTTCCCAGTTTAGATCATTCTTGTTGACTTGCACTCTTCCTACCTTCCTTTTTCCTTTCCTCCTGTACCAACCCTTTCTTCCATTCCTTCTCTTTTCCTGTTGCTGTATTCCCACGTGAATGTGCACGAGCAAGTGCATGTGTCCGCGTACTACGTCAACTTTTGTGCATTCATATACCTGCTCTTATCTGCAGAGAGGTGAGAATGAATTTTGCAATGCAATAATTTATTCTAAATGCAGAGAATTTGCAGTAGGTTTCTTGGCCATTTTATTCAATTCAATTCAGTTTATTTGTATAGCCCAATTTCACAAATTACAAATTTGTCTCGGAGTGCTTTACAATCTGTACACATAGACATCCCTGCCCCAAAACCTCGCATCGGATTAGGAAAAACTCCCAAATAACTCTTCAGGGGGAAAAAAAGGGAAGAAACCTTCAGGAGAGCAACAGAGGAGGATCCCTCTCCAGGATGGACAGATGCAATAGATGTAATGTGTACAGAAGGACAGATTTAGAGTTAAAACACATTCAATGAATATGACAGAGTGTATGAATAGTTCATAGTAGGCATATTCCACGATGGAGACCTCCACGATCCATCAGGCAGATGGCGGTGGGGAGGAGGAGTGGGCGGAGTCTCAACAGTGGGCGGAGTCTCAACAGGACAGTGGTGTAGTCGGTAGCAGGAATTCCTCGACCCAGACCTCGATGATCCATCAGGCAGATAGGATCTATGTCGTCTCATAGGGTCCGATGACCCCATGAGACGTGAAGTCAAAAGGACTCCGGGGAGAAAGCAGAGTTAGTAACGTGTGATTGAGAGATGAAAATTCATCCTTAAATAAAAAAATAAATATACACTTTTATTTATCCCCAAGGGGAAATTAGTTCTCTGCATTTAACCCATCCTTAGTTATTAAGGAGCAGTGGGCTGCGGTGAAGCGCCCGGGAAGCAACTGGGGGTTCAGTGCCTTGCTCAAGGACACTTCGACTTGCAGCTAATGGGGAGAGCGGGGATCGAACCCACGACCTTGCGGTTGAGGGACGGCCCTCTTACCCCACTGAGCTACAGCCGCCCAAGGGGAGAGAAAAGAGGAGATAGGTGCTCAGTGCATCCAGATGCAGAGAGGGTGAAGCGTGACATGTAAAGGTCAGTGTTAAAGGAGCTTCTCTACCCCTTGGGCTACTGAGGTGTTGTTTTCTTTTGATTGATCTGGCTAACACGTTCTTCTTTCAACCTCAATTTCCTCCGCGTTCACCTGGCTTGCAGACATGATCCACCGACACGTTCAATGTTGTATGAATACGGGTTCATTTGTTTGTGCCGTGGTATACATGATCCGATCCCTTGGTTCAACAAAGAGATGGAAGCAACTTTAGGGGTCGGCTGTTGCTCATGGGGAAAGTGGTCGTCCCGCAACCACAAGGTACCCGGTTCAATAACCGGTTCAATCCCGCTCTCCCCATAGTTGCATGTTGAAGTGTCCTTGAGCAAGACACTGACAACTAAGGATGGGTCAAATGCTGAGAAGAATTTCCCCACAGTGGGATCAATAAAAGTGTATATTATTATTATAACACTAGCGAAAGCGATCAAAACCCTTTCCCTTTCCGAGGTCCAACATGGGTTTTTTCCGGGATCCGGTGTCAATGATCAATCTGATTGATTATTTAGGCCAACACAGGACAGCCAGGAGACAGTTAGGTTAGTTTAGCATTTAGAACAGAAAGTGTCTGTGTGTGTGTGTGTGGGGGGGGGGGGCAGCTAATTTGTCTCTGTCCAGCTCAACCCTCTACACCTCTAAAGATCTCAAATAATCACACTTTATCTTGTGCTGGACCAGCTGGTCCCGTGTTTTCCATTTTAATGCTAAACTAAGCTAATCCGCTGCTGACTGTAGATCCTTTACTTCAACAAATGTCAGTGGTGTCAATCTTCTTATCTCTTGGCAAAAACAGGGATTATTTTATATTTTCTAAAATGTCAAACTGTTATTAAAGGGGAACATGATATCAAGGGGTTAATAAGTAGTGAAAGTTCGAGCCAACATGACCAATACAGGATCCTTGACTCGCCTCTCACACCCAGCACAGACTTAACCACGGATGGGATCAAAGGTATCGGTAAAGGCTCTCTTCCTGGTTCAGTGGCAGGGCATTGGGCCACTGGGTTACACTGTGCGTTGTCTAGATCTTAGCCTGCATGCCCTCTAGCTGTCATATTGCATGATTGGATTGGATTGGATTCAATCTATTGTCATTGCACAGAGGACAGGTACACATGCAACCTCTGCATTTAACCCATCCTTAGTTATTAAGGAGCAGTGGGCTGCAGTGATGCACCCGGGGGTTCAGTGCCTTGCTCAAGAACACTTCGACTTGCAACTAATGGGAAGAGCGGGGATCGAACCGACAACCTTGGGGTTGCAGGACGACCCCCTTACCCCACTGAGCTACAGCCGCCCCGTGATTACGACACCTATGGACCTGATCCATGCAAACACTTAACCACCTCTAGGCTATAATGACATAATATTTCAAACTAATGCACCATTTGGAACTTTATTCAAATGTTCTGGTTTGTCTGGTCACTTGCATATCTTCAGATCTGTAGGCAACAGCTATTAAAGTTGGGTGTGTTTATGACATTTAGGAAGCTTCTTTCATTTTCTTCAATCTAACTGATGAAAATCTGCTTAATTAAACACTGTGTACTGTTCTGCGGCATATCAATGGTTTGCTTGAATTTAGCTTGAAAGATAGATGAAACCCCACAGCCCACTCACTCGGTTTGACGCGACTCAGTTCAGTGCTTTAATGCCACGACAAGCAACAAATGTGTGCTGCCAAGCACCATGGGATCAGCTGAGGTAAAACTGGAGACAGATGGCTGAGAGTAACTAAAGCAAAACCAATAGATACCCGTTTTATCAGTGTAATGCCAGAAACACTCTGATGCAAAATAAATGTTTGCAAGCTCTCGCTCCTCTTCTGTCTACTCACTCGTCTACTCCCTCAGACATGTTGCTCTGTATTGTGTTCCCAAAACAATTGAGAATATTTCTCGTAGGCTAGTAGCCAACTATCTAATTTTTCTTTTTCTGATAGCCTTTTGTCTCAGTTCAACATTTTTACAAATGTGGCCTTGGTTTTGTGCCCAAAAGTGAGATAAAAAGATCAATGTCCAGCTCATGTCTGTGGGTTCAGTACCAAGCAGAAATCAAGATGATGTTAGCCTAGCTTAGCATTGTGACTGGGGAAAACCTGTCTGTCAAAATATAAACAAAACCAAAACCTCGACAACATACATTTTGTACAGTTTATTTATCCAATACACAAACAGAGCAGAACAATATGTTTTGGTTGCGTGTTACATAAAAAGGAGAGTGAATGAATTCCAGGATTTGTATTGTAAAACTTTGGTAGAACGTTATCAAATTAATAATGTATTATCTCAAAATAATGTCAGAGTAATATTTTGTGATGCTAATTTCTTATTTTAAATACTAATTCTTTATTTTGAGATACTAAGCCATTACTTCGCAAAAATATGTCATAATTTTGCTAAACTTTTTGCAAAATATGTGGATCTAGAAGCGCTAGATGGTGAACTATGGTAGCACGTGAGCTAGCTGCTCACATGCTAACTGCTTGATCGTTGGCTCAATCACTAAAAGGACATGAAGTTAAGTTAACACAGTTAAGTCAAAAGACATATTTGTACCATCAAACCCTGTTTTTATATCCGTTCTCTTTTGGGAAGTTCCGACTTTGAGAGAGAACCTCAAATATAACTGCATGGTGCAAGACAGCTAGTAAGCTCCGATAGTTTCCTCCATTTTTGACAACAGTGCAATATTCCTTGGAATGATGTTGATGCAAAATCTAGCTGGATGTGAATGCTGGCTTTATGGAACCAACTGGTTTTATGGAACCAGCTTCCAATTTCAGTCCGGGAGGCAGACACAGTCACCTCATTCAAGAGGAGACTTAAGACTTTCCTCTTTGACAGAGCTTATAGTTAGGGCTGAATCAGGTTCACCTGGTCCAGCCCCTTGATATGCTGCTATAGGCTTATAGCTGCCGGGGGACGTTTTAGGATGCACTGAGTACCTATCTCCTCTTTTCTCTCTCCTTATGGATGAATTTTCATCTCTCAATCACACGTTACTAACTCTGCTTTCTCCCCGGAGTCCTTTTGACTTCACGTCTCATGGGGTCATCGGACCCTATGAGACGGCATAGATCCTATCTGCCTGATGGATCGTCGAGGTCTGGGTCGAGGAATTCCTGCTACCGACTACACCACTGTCCTGTTGAGACTCCGCCCACTGTTGAGACTCCGCCCACTCCTCCTCTCTACCGCCATCTGCCTGATGGATCGTGGAGGTCTCCATCGTGGAATATGCCTACTATGAACTATTCATACACTCTGTCATATTCATTGAATGTATTTTAACTCTAAATATGTCCTTCTGTACACATTACATCTATTGCACCTGTCCATCCTGGAGAGGGATCCTCCTCTGTTGCTCTCCTGCAGGTTTCTTCCCTTTTTTTCCCCCTGAAGGGTTATTTGGGAGTTTTTCCTGGTCCGATGTGAGGTTTTGGGGCAGGGATGTCTATGTGTACAGATTGTAAAGCACTCCGAGACAAATTTGTAATTTGTGAAATTGGGCTATACAAATAAACTGAATTGAAAAAAACTGAATTGACCAGACCTTATGGGTTCTTAGGTTTGGCACCATCATGCCTATAGAGACTAACTAAAACTGTGACATCCTCAACCTATACTGAATGGCAACATACTATATAGCAAGGGAAACGGCACAATATTTGTCTTCTCTGCAAACGGAGAGTGTTTGTCAACAAATAGCTTCACCACAAGTTCACCTAAATCACAAATTGTCAAGTTTTTAAATAGTTTTTGTTTGATCTCTATTCATATGAAACAAACAAAATAACATTGCGTAAGACAAGGGCCAGGCTAGCTTTTTCATTGTTATAAGCTAGGCTAACTAAGTTCCGTAGCCATCAGTACTCAATGCTGAGTTGTACAATTGCTGTTGTTCTTCTTATCTCATTCACTCTTAAAAAACAATGACCTCTTTCTTTGCAGTAAGTTCAGACAAACAGTGGCCAGCGTGTGTGTATTGTGGTGTTTGTTCATTCCTTTAGGCTTGACTTCTTCAGCCTCTCCCATGTTTGTATCAGATCCCAGCATATACAAAGGGCTTGTGTTCATTGAATTGAACAGCTGGCCAAAGAAGGATCAAATGTTCCTTGGTTAGCACCATAACTGACTTGTGGAATGGTGTGATGTGTGTGTGTGTGTGTGTATGTGTGTGAGTGCGCGTGCGTGCATGTTATCCCGGTAGCCGACATGTTTATGTTCGAAACGTTGGAACAATGAAACCACTGTGAGTCTGGAGACAAGAGCACAGACAGTAAGATGTGGATACTAGTGGCCAAACCAGCAGCAAGAAATACATCATGAACCTCGAGCATACACCCACGCACTCATACGGACACACACACACACACACACACACAGATGCCCTGTGACAGATTTTCTCCGTACACAGCAGCAGTGAGGAAAAGGAGAATGGAGGAGAAAGAGAGAGTGAGTGTGTGATTGGGTGGGTAAGTGAGTGTGTGTGTATGTAAGGGGGGGGGGGGGGGGCAGTCGTGTTGTGTGTGTGTGTGTGCTTTTATCGAAAGTTGCATCAGAGCCCTAGACAGCTATTTGAATTTCAGCCCAATTAATCTGGAGTTTGTGAGCAGAGACTACATCACAAGACTCGTCTGTCTGACCTCAGGCCAGCTCGGCATGTGTGTGTGTGTGTGAGAGTTTGTGTGTAACAGATAATCAAAGTGAGGGAGAGCATGATATTGTGTGAGAGGGTGTATTGTCGCCTTGAGTGAGTGAGTGTGTCTCCCATACATAGCCTACTTTTTTTTTAAACCACCACTTTTTTTTAAAACCATAGTCTGACAGTCTGACCTCGTCTTTTTGTGCCACACACAGGCACCGACATCTATATTCATTCATCCAGTGTGAAACCAGTGAGTGTGCAGCTTGCATGCATTCCCACCACTCTTCCTGGCAGAGCCCTAGGCATGCAGTAGCCATCCAGCATGCCACTGCAAATGAGGACTTTTGACTAACATGTCACATACCAATGTTTTTGAATGTTTGGGACAATTTGGCACAAACTGTGTAAACTTCTTATTAGACTACTAATCCTTTTAATATAATTTGTTTAGGTTGTTATGCCTTCCAATAGAACACAATTATTTTCAGGAGGTAAGAGTATTAAAACTTGTCGTGGATACTTGTTTTGTTGTTGTTGTAATTCTCATAAGGGATTACCATTTGAAATTCAGTATTTACTTTACATCTAGTAATCCCATTAACACTCAGACAATCTGGGCGTCAGCTTGCTCACTATAGTGCCAGGAGTATTATGAATGGTTAATATTTATGTTTTGTCTTTGTGTGTTGGACAGATGTTGGTTATCTACTTGTTAGCCTGACATCTAGACATTATAATCCAAGATTTGGAATTTGTTGTTGTTGTAAAAAGCCACCATCTGCTTCCTTGATCTTATCATCTCATAATGAAATGTTTTAATGGTAGATATTTAGGTAGACATTTGAAAGGCAAGCCACTGAGGTTAAATGGAATTACTAATTTACCCATTCTGTGTTGTGAGAATGAACGCATGCCACAGCTCAACGTTGTGCCTGTTACTTACCTCAAAGGGGGATTTCTAAATGGATTTTCTTTTTAACCCTCCTGTCGCCTTAGGGTCATTTTGACCCGATTCAATGTTTCACCCTCCTGTTACCTTTATATTTACTAACATATTTTACCCTTTGGGTTCAATTTGACACCAGCAATTAAAACCTCCAGAAAATTATTAGAATTAATATTGTTTTCCAAGTTTAAGTGTGAGGCACTTTATGTTTGTTTGTTGACTACCGAAAGAACAACGACATTAAACATTGAATGGGGTCAAATTAATCCTAAGGCGACACGAGGGTGTAATATTGATTCGGGTCAAATTGACCCTAAGGCAACACAAGGGTTAAACAAACAAAATCACTTTGTTCCATTTGTACTTATGTGAATACTTTTCATGAGGTCTATATGCAAACCTAAATGTCCTCTTTTTTTCCATCCAGGGCCTTCTGCTGGTGAAAACCGAGCGCACCCAGCTCGGGGAGAAGGTCCTGCGTGATGCGGTTCAGGTCCACAGCACCTCTCACGAGGCGTGGAGCGGCCTAGGAGAGGTCCTGCAGTCACAGGGCTCAAGCCAAGCACCTGACTGCTTTCTGACAGCCCTGGAGCTGGAGGCCTCCTGCCCCATCCGGCCCTTCACCATCATCCCGAGAGAACTCTGAGGGGGCCTCTGCAATTTTATTTTGGAAGGAGGCCGTTTTCACTTTCTTGCCAGGATCTTGATAAGAAGATCGATATCTGTCTATTGAAAATGAAGACACAGCCAGGAGATAGTTATCTTATTTACGAATTAAACCAACAACAAAGTGATCAGTAAACTTAATTAGGTTTCACTAGGCATATATTATATATATAACTAGCAGATATGAACATGGTATCAATTAAACATCCAGCAAGAATGCTAAAGTAATACCTTAAATCGTCTCAATGACATTGATTTTTTTCAACCTCTCAAATATGAAACCAATCACCCCCAACATAAGAGTACCGCTATGTCCTTTATAAGTTTTGGCAACTGAAAACAAATGATAATTTTTGTCTTTACGTGAAAATAGTAACGATGTACATTCTGTGACAATGTGCATCTCTAATGGAGTTATGGAATTGGAAGTCATAAAATCTTAATAATCTGACTCATTGGTCCATAAATAGCAGAGGTGTGCAGATTACATCTTTAAGATAGAATGTATTGTTGTTGTGTTATGTTTGGAGATGCTTATCCATAGATTATATATGGCTGTCGGCAAAACTCTTAACCCTTGTGTTGCCTTAGGGTCATTTTGACCCGAATCAATATTACACCCTCCCCCCGCCTTTGGGTCATTTTGACCCGATTCAATGTTTCACCCTCCTGTTACCTTTATATTTACTAACATATTTTACCCTTTGGGTTCAATTTGATGCCAGCAATTAAAACCTCCAGAAAATTATTAGAATTAATATTGTTTTCCAAGTTTAAGTGTGAGGCACTTTATGTTTGTTTGTTGACTACCGAAAGAACACCGACATTAAACATTGAACGGGGTCAAATTAATCCTAAAACGGGGGGAGGGTGTAATATTGATTGGGGTCAAAATGACCCTAAGGCAACACGAGGGTTAATCTGAGTGTTTTGATGTATTTTTAATGATCACGTTAATTGACGCAACTTTGATGTACACAAAAACACCTCCAACTCCACCCCTTCATCCTCAAATGAGAGCTTATCCATTTCCGAGCAGGGACAATCACGTATAATTCCTTATGTCGTTATTATTTATGTATGTGTGTGCAGTGTGTCTTCATGCATTCAGGTTTGTTTTCATACCGTCCCTCTGGGGTGTTATCAGTCACTGTTCTGTTTGTTCTATCTCTCTGTACTGTAAAGTAGGAGATGCATAACGTGTGTGCTATTTTTTGTTGTTGTTTTGTCTTTTTACTCATCTGCTCTTGATGCTCTCCATTATAAACAACAACGGCTTTTAAAAATCACTGCTAGATGCCACGTCTTCATCTTCACTTGTGACTAATGGACATTACTTCCGAGTGCCTAACCACAACCACATTCATGTGAGCAGTGGGACCGGGCTGCCGGTTTATGTAATACTGCCAGCACCGTTTTCCTCCTCCTCCTCTCTCTCTCTCTCTCTCTCCCTCTCCCTACTCCTCCTCCTCCTCTACCCCCATGTGTCTCTCGCTTTCTGCCGGCTTGCCTGATGTGATGTGATGTGGCTTGGTTGCCAAGCAGTCATCCCCTTGTTTGAGTAACTGGGGAAGCAGAGAGATATCTGGTCTGCTGAAAACACACACACACTTGGCACACACACCCACTCACATAGCAAGAGGCAGATAATGCACCCGTTATGTGGTTTTACAGGCTTGACAGTGTGTGTTTGATATCTGCTGTTACCATGTGAGCTTTGAGCCAACTATAATCAATGTCTCAGGATGGTGTAAATTGATTTGTGTTATGGGGAGAAAAAAAATCTATTTTTACTTTTTCCCTCCTTGCTCACTGGTAGGCCTACTCACTTGTTCCGTCCTCTCCTCATTAGCGCTGTATGTGACACCTACACAGGGGCTTCGGGAGGTGAATGGTCTAATCCCTATGGGTAAAGAGTGAAATATGACATGGTGTGCTTGTACATGCACAAATACACATCCACTGACAATGAGAGGCACCATGAACACATTGTGTCTGCTTATATACACGCACACACATATGCTATGACGGCTCTGGTTAATTAAAGGATACAGATTAATGGAGCAAGCGACCTGCTGCTAAGCTAGACGTTCTATTCACTGGGCCAAGTGTCACCACGCACACATCGTAGCTGGCGCTACCCTGGCATCTAACACCACTGTAAAGAATCTTGGCGTTATCTTTGATCGGGACTTGTCCTTTAACTCCCACGTGAAGCAAATCTCACGGACTAGATTTTTTCATCTCTGCAATATTTCAAAAATCAGGCACATCTTGTCTCAAAAAGATGCAGAAAAGTTGGTTCACGTGTTCGTTACTTCTAGACTGGATTACTGCAACTCCTTATTATCAGGCTGCTCTAATAAATCTCTGAGGTCCCTCCAGTTTATCCAGAATGCTGCAGCTCGTGTACTCAAAAATTAAGAAAAGAGATCACCTACAAAGCCTTGATTGGTGATGCTCCATTATATTTTAAGGGGATTGTAGTACCATTTTGCTCCACTAGAGAGATTCAGTTTAGTTTGTATAGCCCATTCTCACAAATTACAAATTTGCCTCAGAGTGCTTTACAATCTGTACATATAGACATCCCTGTCCCAAAACCTCACATCGGATCAGGAAAAACTCCCAAACAACCCTTCACGGGGAAAAAAGGGAAGAAACATTCAGGAGAGCAACAGAGGAGGATCCCTCTCCAAGATGGACAGATGCAATAGATGCCATGTGTACAGAAGGACATGATTAGAGTTAAAACACATTCAATGAATATGACAGAGTGTATGAATCGTTGATAGTAAGCATGGACCACGATCCAGACCTCCATGATCCATCAGGCAGATGGAGGTAGAGAGGAGTGGGCAGAGCATCAACAGGGCCATGGCATAGTTGTTAGTAGGCATATTCCATAATCCAGACCTCCGTGATCCATCAGGCAGATGGAGGTAGAGGAGGAGTGGGCAGGGCATCAGCAGCGCCATGGCATCAGACCCAGCCAGGTCCAATGGACCCTATGAAACGTGAAGTGAGGGACCTAAGAGATTTATTAGAGCAGCCTGATAATAAGGAGTTGCTGCAATCCAGTCTAGAAGTCACGAACACGTAAACCAAATTTTCTGCATCTTTTTGAGACAAGATGTGCCTGATTTTTAAAATATTGCATAGATGAAAAAATCCAGTCCCAGAGATGAGCTTCACGTGGGAGTTAAAGGACAAGTCCCGATCAAAGATAACGCAGAGATTCATTACAGTGGTGTTGGATGCTAGGGCAATGCCGTCTACAGAAACCACATCACCAGATAATTGATCTCTGAGGTGCTCAGGGCTGAGTAAAATAACTTCAGTTTTGTCAGAGCTTAACATCAAGAAGTTGCAGGTCATCCATGTTTTTATGTCATTAATACATGCTTGAATTTTACTGAGCTGGTTGGACTCCTCTGGTTTGATTGATAGATATAATTGAGTATCATCTGCATAACAGTGAAAGTTTGTGGAGTGTTTACTGGTAATATTGCCCAAAGGAAGCATGTATAAGGTAAATAAAATTGGTCCAAGAACAGAACCTTGTGGAACTCCGTGACTAACGTTGGTGGTCATCGAGGCGTCATCGTTTACAAATACAAATTGAGATCGATCTGATAAATAGGATTTAAACCAACCCTCCTATCCTCTCTTCCTCCTGTTTTATGGATTGTGGAAATCTGGATCGTGGTCGATGCTCTCCTGAAGGTTGTTTCCCTTTTTTCCATCTGTTTTTGGCGAGTTTTTTTTCTCTGATCCATGGGACAGGGATGTCGTATGTGTGCAGATTGTAAAGCCCTCTGAGGAAAATTTGTAATTTGTGATTTTAGGCTATACAAAATGAACTGAATTAATTGAATTGAATATAAATAGTATGCACACCTGGGATCAAATCTTAATACATAATACGATTTGATCAATGTTGCGTTTGCGTTCTCATGATCTCAGAGCACTGACGCCTGAGCATCACAAGTCTCTGTGTGTGTGTGTGTGTGATATGAGTGTGGTATCATCAAGTGTTCAGGTTCAGGTGTTCGCTGTACATTTATGGTTGCCTTGTAAGGCGCGTAAAAGCCTCGGTTGAACCAAACCCCACAGTGTTCACCCCTCTTAATGCGGTTCATTTGGTTTGGTGTAAACCATGCGGCAACCTCCGGTTCTGTCAAGTGAAGCCAATACTCTTGTATTAAAGCCTGCATTCTCTCTTCTGACCAGCAGGGTCAACTCCTCTGGTTGCAAAAATAAGTCTGATTCTATGGAAGTCTATGGAAAAATTATCCTACTGCTCACTTGATTTATTCCATTAGTAAACATTGTAAACATGAGTTTATGGTCTCACAATAGTTGTAATTCTTCTTCAATACAGCATGATGTTCATTTACTAAATTATATATTTAGAGTCAAATAAGAGAATGCTTTATGGTCTATTTATTATACATCACTCCTCCACATTCCATATATGGTCACTTACATTTATCGGTTACAAAAAACAAGGTGGTGAAGTACAAAGTCGTACCGTTTTAACCGAGCACTGGCCTGTTTGGCAGTTTATCTAGAACTGGTGTAGCTAGAAAGCTAGCTTTCATGCAAGCCTCTTAATAGAAATTTAACAACTTTCCTTTTACCCTTGTCACAGCAGAGATCATCCAGCTCGAGGCAACTGTTGAGTTGTACGAGCAGCAAACTTCATCACCAATAATCAAACAATATTTCCACCACATGATGCTCCATACTGAGCATTGTGACATAAGTTACAGACATATTGGATTGTGATCAATGATAAACAAATGACTGACAATTAAAGGGGGTGGCCACATCAAATGAGGTGTGTGTGTATGTGTGTGTGTGTGTGTGGGGGGGGGGGGGGCTTGATATTCAGGTCACGGTTGTGTGTGCATGGATGCCAGGGCCATATGGAGGGCACGGGCCATGTGGTTTCGGTGCAGGGCGCCAAAAAGGAAACCATAAACCATCATTGTTATGTCCAAAGGCCAGGGAGTCATGGATGGGTGAAGGGTATTATGGAGGTTATGAGGATCCAATGCGGTTCCACAATGTCATTTATAAATAAAATGACTGAAATGTTCTCACAAACAAGGAACTTGTCATAGCAGCATTGGACAATAACAGTAAACAATCAACAACAATCAACACAGTGCAAGAATTGAAACATTACATTAAAATTAGAATATAAAATCTACAATAAAGTGCACAGACAAACAGTACTTTCAACAGTGTAATGTAAGTGTAAGTTTAAGGTGACAAGTCTATTCACAATTAAGAATTAAGGGGTGCAGGTGAATGTAAACAAGGCTTTATATGCTGACTTAATTTGAGCACTTTCCAAATGTTTATCGCTTCAACATTTCATCTACCTTAATCGATACAGGCTGGAATACAATGTATCATCATAAAATGTGAATGAGTTTATAGCTAACGCTTGAACAGAAAAGTTATACTGTCCCTGTCAAATAATTAAATTAAGTCAAACAATTTAAACATTTTTGTAGAGATTAAACATTATAACATTAGGGAGCTTAAAGTGTTACCTATGGCAGGAGGCTAGCTGTCGGCCCTGAGTCTGAACACAAAGCTATAAAATTAGGGCAACGGTCACGTTTTCAAACACACAATGTAGGCATTTGCCTTGCAAGTCACAAGCATCTCTGATGGCCAATTATTGAATTATTTTCACATTGTTGCCACACGATCGTCAACCTCATTTTTGGACTTGCTCCGATGCTTAATTATGAGGTTTGGCGCCGTGCCAAATAACACGGCAGCTTGGCCCGCAGTGCGTTTTCTCCCATCAATCACTCTAGCCTCCCCACCTGATCGGCCTCCAGCAGTCTTGGTGTACACACACACACACACACACACACACACACACACACACACACACTGCAGTACCGCTTGAACAATGCCCCCCTTGTTTGTTAACAGTTGCCCATTGGAGCTGATTAAACTTTTGAAATATCATTTAATGGAAGCGTAATGTTGCTTCGATGCGTCCGTCATCAGCCTGACTGGGTGGGGGGGGTAAAGGGATACCTGGTAATCCTCCCGGTGTGTCACTCTGCCCGCTAAATTCTTCAGCTGCCTCGTCATCGCCCAGCGTGGGATGTGGTGATAAGAGTGAATATGACCTGGACTTAAAGGGGGCAGAGGGAACAGCTCCTCTGAACCTTTGTTTGACCCTCTCTCTGCTGCCAGAAGCCTCTCAAAGTGCTCGAGTAATAAAGCAAGGGAGGAACGGGGGACAGCCTGCAACACTGGGAGACCATTTCAGTTGAGCACAATGTCAGTGGCAGACAATGGCTCCTCTGTTTGCTTGTTTGTTAGGCGACCTTTAGCTGGGACTTAGCAACTGATAATGGTATTTGTCCCACACCAGTATTGGATTATGGGTATTCGTGTTGGGCAACATCCCATTCTTTAGAAAATTCCAGCAATCTGCCTTCGTCATGACTCTGAGAGCAGGGTCACATTTGCTCAGCATGTTGCCCCGAGTTCATTTGACGTCCTCTCGACACGCCGCTGAGTAGCAGAGTCACCTTCTGTCGTAAGCTGCCAGAAACACAGGTTTACTTCAGACCCTCCTGATGTGTAACACACTGCTTCCTGAAAGACAACTGAAAAACCAAAGTTGATATTTGAGTGCTGCCACCATATGTTCTCGTGACCTTTGAACTATGCAACTCCACTGTGCCAGCATCTCAAATCGCACTGAAACCGACTTCTCGCAACAGGACACACTATCACAGATAAAGGGACATTGTGTGTGTGGTAGGCTGTGTGCATTGCCATCCTGATCATTTTCTCTCCGCAGAGGGATGATCCACTCTCATCTTGTGGTGACTGTGGCTCAGTGGTGAGCAGGTTCGTCCTTCAATCAGAGGAACGGCGGTTCGCTCTATGCCGATGTCCTTGGGCAAGACATTTAGCACAAAATATATCTCGTAGCTGTGCCGAATGTGTGTATGAATGTTAGTTACTCCTGATGGGCAGGGGGAACCTTCGCCACTGCCATCAGTGTACGAATGTGTGTGAATGGTTGAATGATGACAAGTAGTGTTAAAGCGCTTTGAGTGGTGGGAAGACGAGATAATACAAGTACATGTACATTTACCACAACCATTTATCATCTTTCAGCAGAGGTTTGATTTACTACTTTTTAGATATCAAAAAGCAAGTAGTAGTTTTGTCGTATCAGTCCATTGATGTTTTAAACAAAGCAAAAGGTATCACATATGTGTGTGCGCATTCATCGCATTGTGCGTATTCTTCTAAAGCCAATGTGTGTCGACATGTGCGTGTGTGTGTGTGGGGGGGTCTTGATTGACAGCGAAAGAGCGGGTGCCTAGCTGTGCCTGTGGCTGAGGCAGGCTGCAGGAGACGGGAGGTGTTAAGTCGTCAGTATGAGGCATATGTCAGAGATCAGTGCTGGACCGTGGAGATCACTGCAATGAGAATGGAGAACGAGAGATAGAGATTACTGGCGGCTTGGTAGCTTGGCCATCGGCAGAATGGCTGCTCATCACACAAGCACACTTTCCCATCACCCTCATTGCATCTCCCTCAGAAGTAGTAGAAACACCTCTAGAGGGTGCATGAAAAGCCCCATGTTAAGAAGATTGTCTTCCTCTCCAGGTGGAAGTGTGCGACTCCTTTGTCTCCAGAATAATGACAGGTTCTTGAACTTCCTCAAGCTCTCAAGTGTCAGCGACTGAAGGGAAAAAGAGTGGTGGGGATTAGAGTCGGACCAAGGAGATGAGCCTGCGATAACATCCGTGCGGCTCAAACAAAAGCAGTGCTGAGGTCAATACGTGGGGAGAGGAGCGAATGTTTGATGCAAATGTGCACCCTGCTGAAATGCTTTTGAGCAAGGGACGAGAAGAAGCACCAAACGGAAGAACTTTAAGCGTTGACTCGCCTTTTAGCACTTTTTTGGTCTCCACCAATGCCGACTCTGTCTCTTTAGCTGCTAAATGCAATGTTCAAAAGACTTGCCAACTTTCAGTGTCTGCCGCTTGGTGCATTAGTTGGTTCGAGTACTCTGTGTTTAAACAGAGCTTTTTCAAAAACAAGCTGCATGCAACAAGGGCCGATAAGAACGGTGAGACTGAACAATCAAAACGAGAAGATAAAGCTTAAGAAATTGGGCTCTATTTATTATTGTACACATTATCTGATAACAGAATCTGGGTGGGCAGAATGGATGAAGATAAAGCCACTCCCTTAGCAGCTGTCCAATAGGCGCAAATCTATGAGTATAAAACAGTGCTGACAAAGTGCATGCATGCTCAAGAAAACAATGATCATTTTTATGAGTCAATACATGATAAACATTGCCCAGGATCACACCAGCAACCAATGTGTTTTTTGATCTAATCCGCTGTTGGATGGTGATTCCTATCGTCACTGCTCTCTTGTGTCTCGACATCACTGGGGGCGTTTGTTTGTTTCGTCCACACAAAAAAGAACGAGTAGGTAGCGATAAGAATAGCTGTTTTATTGTGTGCCACTGACTTGGCCCCGAATGCTGAATGTGTTATCTGAGGGTGCAACATGCCACACTAAGCTATGTGCACGTGACGCATGGCTGAGCAGCATTTCTCCTCCTGAGTGCATCGCAGGACAGGGATAGTAAAGCAGCCCGACTGCCAATGGAAATGGGAGAGGAGAGATGAAGGGAGGGAGCAGTAGCCTACCAGGAACATCTAGTGAAGTGGAATGAAGTACCTTTTGTTGCAGATAAGATCATTCTGCTTCCCTGGCCGGCGTCTCGAAAGTGATTTGAGCGCAACAAATGTGGTTTATTATGTTGTTGGCAGACCACAAAATCCCTTGCTGACATACAGATAGACATTTGTCCAAGGAAAAAGGGACTGGGATATTGCTTTTTTTTTTTACATTTTACTTTTATTTAAAAAAATAACACAGGGTCACTGTGTGTGCTCTGCTATTTGGGCTGAAAAGATCTAGGCCCCATGGGAATTGAATTCCAAAGAGAATGTCGCAGAAGAAGAGGCTAAATGACAGGTCTGTGGCCTCTGTCTTCAGGCGATGGCCCAACTTCCAGCAAGGTTTGTAGGCCCCTGGGCCTGGGGTCTTCTGTGGAATTAACATACAATGCACACACACAACATAGAAATATGTACAAAAAAAGGCAGGCCATTAGAGAAACATGGTATTTTCTTCACTTAATGTTGTAAACTTTAAATTGTAATCCAATATAAAGTAGGCTATTCAGAATATATGTTCTGAGGTGTTTTCTTTAATGCATTCTATTTTGTAATTAATAGTGTAATGTTTCAATTTACTTACAGGCTCTAATAAAATCATAATTTATCTCTTTAAAAGTTCACAAAATCCGTAATCCTTAAAATCCTTAATGAATTCAATTGAAACATGACTGAATTCACATTTTTACTCGCTCATCAAGAAATGTGGCTGCCATAATGCAGCTGAGAGGGTATGGAGCTAAATCTAAAGTACCGGACTTGTGGATTTAAAGCAGGAAGTGATGCCTTTTCCTGGTGTGGTATGTGGATTATAGTGGCCTTCCTCCTTCTAGAGATGGGAGCTATTATTGATTAACAGATTGAAGGATGGATTTTGTGATCAAGCCTCAATATGCTGTAAACCCAGTTCAGCAGGTAATCATTAGTATGTGTGTTTTGTAGTTATTTTTCAATTTGCTTTTTTTTTTTTAAACAAGAATATCTTTATACATTTATCAGTAGCATATAGCAAATAGTTTGGTTATTGAACAGAGCTTTGGTAAACCAACAAGTTAAAACCAACCCATGTGTAGCAGACAAAGCTTGGCATACAATCCCTTTTTGTATTTTTAAGTAGCTAGTTCGTTTCTCCTTCAGCATTATCTTCATTGAAAACCTCTGTTAGCACTTTTAGCTTTTAGCAAGTAGCTAATTTATTGGACAGATGTTTGGTGTTTAAAAACCACTGGATTGTAGCATGTAAACATGAGCACATAAACACAAATGTGATTTCCTCCCTTTAGTCAGGAAAGAAACAAGGAGATGCTTTCTTCTGTATTTGGGCAGTCAATTTTGTTCCCCCATCTAGTTGTTTTCTCAACATTTTCTTTATTAAATATGTCAGTCGATTGTAGCAATTAGCTTTTTTTCAATAACCCAGCTCCTTTGATTTAACAGTTAACGTGTGTACAATCTTAGTAATTTAGTGAAGGACACACGGAGAAAGAAGTGAGCAGAATGTCATGATTTTACCAGGTAACTTCATCACGTTATTTCGGATTAGTACAAGTAGCCTACCTTTGAAGAAAAAGGTATTGCTCTTCCAGAATAGAACATTGATACATTTATGTCCGTTGCAACTGCATTGAGAGCACGCTATCTTTGTCTTAAGTAACTTTTATTTTCCTGGGTGAGACCAAAGACCGTTTTCCTGCCTCTGCTGGACAATATACTGAGTCATACTGGACAGTATTCTATGAGGGATCCAATCAGATTAAACCCAATGATGATACAAAAATTATAATCACATACTACATTGTGACCTCTAACATTTTTAAAGCTGAATGAGAGTTAGATTCTTTTACCTTTGGACCTCATTCACTGAAACCCAAGTCATGTGAAAGATCCAGTGACAATATACAGCGGATCTATTTTTAGGCACCTAAGACCTTTGACATATCAATCATCTTCAAAGGCTTTTGCCTCTGTGTTTACCGGTTAGTCTCTGTCAGAACGTATCCTTCGCTCTCTCTCCTGGCCTTTTATGTCTCCTTTCCTCTTACCCACTAACACATGAACTGGTCTTAACCAGCAGCGTGCCACGTAGAAATAGCATCACCCCTCCTTATACCATCCTCCTCGGACTGTTTCACTGTCCCTGGACACAGCACTTCATTGTTTTAGCTGCTCTTTGATTTTGACAGAGGGAGGCAGGAAAATGTATTTCCCCTCTCCTCTGCTCCTTGGAAGGATGGCTGCTCCCGCTAATGCCATTTGATCCCTATCGGCAGTTATTCTCAATCCTTTGCAAACTGGCCTGTCGGGCCTCAGTGCGCTTGCCTAATGCTCCCAGAGGTGCTGATGCAGGTGTATTTCACGGGATAGTAAAACTCTCTCTTATACACAAGTGTGTGTGTGTGTGTGTGTGTGTGAGTTGGAGCCCAAAGCACCTGGCCTACTTTCCCAAAGTGGCGCGCAGCATGTTAGAAACGTTCTCCTGTGCGGCAGCGGAGCAGAGGTAACTGGCACATGCTGTGAATGTCTGTGAAAATTGACAACGTTGACCCGTTTTTGACTGGTGCGTCCAAGACATTAACGTCTTTAGGAATTATCCTCTGGGGACCATGGGGGGCCTGCTTTAAAGTTTTGTGGCAATCCATCCAATAGTTGTTGAGATATGTCTGGACCAAAGGGATGGGCTGACTAACAGTTTCTATCGTGTTGCAAATAGAAACGCCCAAATTTACTTAAAGGTTGAATCCCTTTGTGCTACAGCAAACAGAGAGGATATATAAATATCTGGGAAAATGACTGAATTCAAACAGACTTGAAGAGATGATTTGTTCCTTCCGAGCAGCATGTGCAGTCGATATGACAAAAAAGCTAACCGTGTAAATCTAGGACACACAGTGGCCCTGGATAGAGAAATGAAGTCACTTCAGAAAAACTAAAAATCTTTTTTTGTGTGTGTTCCCCAAACAGCTTAAGCTCACTGAAGGTAGCTTTTTTGGGGGGGGTGGGACTGTAAATCATTTTATTTCGGGGCTCAAACCTGAAATGATTTTCGTTTTCTGTCTGGGTGGAACAAGGGTTACCGGTCCAAGCCATTGGTTCAATTTCCACTTGATTATGATATGCGAATGTCTGCCCGCCCACAGGTCAGCTGTCTGAATTATCTGGGCTTTCGGTTGACTTCGATGCAGGATTTGTGTAGGTGCTTAACCTTTGACAATAAACTTGTCTAAGAGTCTGTGACACCACTAACAGCAGAAAAACTGCTCAACACTCAGCAGCTGCCAGCACGGCTCAAATATCCATCAGCTACCAGCATGAACACATGGCCGAGGCTGCAATGCTGCAATATGAACCAAAGCTGACTGGTCAGCCAGTGCGGTGCCATGCCGGCTCTCCGAAAGGGGCAAATGATACAATCGGACAGTCGGCGGGATCGGTTTTTCTTTGACCCTTGTGGTAGCTCGTGTTGAGCACCACATTCACATTCGGGTCACGGCTAAAAACCTAATGAAATGTATTGTATAATGAAGCCATTTTCTGGCGCCCTGGTGTTACACCCCCTAAATCCACCCTCTTTCCAAAAGAAGTCTATCTGTTTCAGGCCTGGAGCACCTTCACCTGAGAGACATCGCTCAATCAGTTTACTTCCAGATCCAGTGCTCCTTCTCTCTCTTTTCCTCGGAGCTGGGAACGGTTGGACCTGCATGTATGATGCAGGCTACCATTTGCAGCATTTCGGGGGAAGCTGTGTCGGGGTTCTCTGCCATTTGTGTTGTTTCTGTTTTCTCCGGTTTCTGGCTAGACTGGGAGCTCAGTATTGTTTTCTTTTTGTTCTTCTTTTTATGTTCTAGTTTGTGTGTTTTTTATTATTTATTGTGTTTTATACCTTGTTATATACCTTATTGTTAATCCATAAGTCTCAATAAATCATAATTATTGTTGCTTAAGTATTTCACCCAACTTATTGTTTTCCTCCTTTGTTCAACCCTTGCCAAGGCCGTATCTTTTATACATGTATGTTACACCCTGTATACTTCAAGGCACCCTGGATAGGCCATAACACATGGCGAGACTGAATGGTCAGAATAGCCTTGGTGACAAGATACTTACGGCAGGAAAGCTGATCCGCTGCACGCTGGACCGAAACATCACATGCCTGCAAGAAGAGGAGAGAAGTGAGAAAGCAAGGGGAGCAAGGGGGTGCTATCAAAATAAAAATAAAAGAAAGAACAGTGAGAAAAGAATAAGGCCATGCATGATCAGAGGCAGAGAAAATGCGCAAGCAGGTCGGTGATTGCTTCTCCATCTTTGATTCAGATGAGAGAGGGAAGTAGAAATAGTTAGGGGGGGGGAGGATTCAGCAATCAAGGGATGAATCATGGGTTGTTGGCTCCGCTATGATCTGAGAGTTTAAGAGAGACTGTTTGTCGAGTGCTTACTTGCAGGGAATCTTCTCCACCGGCTTCTTTGTCACACCGTAGTCGCACGTTGAAGTGTTTATATGCTGGGACAAGGTATACAGATAGAGAGGTGTTTAAATAGCTATGACATTATCAGCGTGAGTTTGTATGTGTGTTTTCTCTTGTCTTTTGTGAACACCAAACAGCTGGCTTGTGTTTCCAACACGTCTTCTGTTTTCAGTTAGTCCACTGCACGTGCGTTTTTAAGACTAACTGCTCTGTCATGCTGTGTCGATAAGTAAACACCCGAAGCTAAGGATCAAAGTGAATTGAGGTGGTGTAGAGGGCTATAAGTTAAGAGCACTTCATGCGATAGTCACTTGTACTATGGTTGCTTACCTTTTTGGGGCAAGTTATGGCACCAACTACAAGTGAGACCAACATACCAGGGCTCTCAAGTGTCACGCATTGAGCGTGACAGTCACGCATTTCGGTCTTTAGTCACGCACTCCCGCCACACATCGTATTTATCACGCTGAAAAAAAACTCTCGGCTATTTAATGTTTTAATGTGCCGCAGCGCGCAAACATGAGCTGGCCGCGCTGCCCTCACCGTGGAGGAATCAAGCGCTCCCCTGGAGTTCTGCTGTGAGGTGCCACTTATCAGCCAATCAAAAAAAAGAAATGGGCTACACAATAGCCAGTCAGAAAAAAACGTATCTGTTGTATCTGGGTAAGATTTAATCCGGCAACCAATGAAAATAAAGCATCCTGGAATTGCGCGCGACTGATATCCGAAAGTTTCGTTCTGGGGGTGATGATGGATATGTCACTCTTGCCTGTCTTCAAAACTTGAGAGCCCTGACATACAAATGGAGCAAATGTTTTGCAATTATGGGCTTATTACATTATCGTTTATGACATTATTGGATTTCGCCATCCTGTATGTTAGTTAAGAGGAATAGTTCAGTAATAGAAAGAACGGATGAGCTGTTTTCCCGCTGTTCGGCTCGTTTAAAATGGTGTACCCAGCTGTCCGGAAGTTGGCTTTGGTAGCTTTATTTCACCATGCAGCGGTTAGAGCAGGCAGCGCTGGGTCACTCCCCGATGCTACCGAGAAGGGCAAGCTACCTAGTTTACTTGTCGTTTAGTCGTTACTGCAAAACCTCAACCCAGTTGCTGTAAGTTGGTTTAATTTATATGGAAGTTTATATTAGTCTCCTTGTACTTTATCTGTGCTGGCTCAATGCTACATTACCACCAAACCCCTGAAGTTTAATTCCCAACACGATCAGTGCACAATAGTTATTTTGAAAAAAAAAAATTCAATGTATCTGAATAGTTTGGTGATTCCACATAAGGGTAGCATCTTTCTTCACATACGATTTATTGTGTAAATGTACAACAAACACACACACACGTACACACATGTCCCAGTTGTTCAGAGCGTGTTGATGCATCTCCACGTTTCACACAGAGTTGTTACCTTAATATATAAATCTGTTCTATCGCCACCAGCATGTGACCAGCTTTTTTCTTCTTTTTCTGGTGGCCCCATCCTGCACAGTACTCCTATCACTCGCTATCTGCTCCACCGAAAACCCAGTGACACCTGACCACCATTAGGACTGCGACTGTTACTATAGCAGCGACTATCGATACATTTTTCAACAAGCTGGCCTGGTAGAGGGCTGAATTTAGACATGCCGACTAGTTTGACAGAGTAAGACACAATGGGGTACACGTGGTACATATTGCAGTTAGTTTAGTTAGTTAGTCCTCCATTATCATCACGGAGGGGATACTGTGCATCATTTCTACCAAATATCAGGCGCTAGTGTCCGAACGAGCACCACCGATAAAAAGTCTGAAGTCCGGTTAAGGAAGCACATTAATTTGTCTCGTCCTGTAACCGGTGTAGCATGGTGGAATTAGCGCACAGCCGCCCTCTAGTTGGCGAGCTAGCGTATGCCCACCAAGCTGTAATGCTACACTGGTTACAGAACATAAGCCAAACAGTGGGCTGGTGTCACTCATACTTACCCTTGGAAACCCATTCAACTCAATCATCTACTTCTTTTGACTTACCTAGGCTGGAGTATGATGCACAAGCGCTCAAGGGTACTTAGTAAACCACCACTTTGTGTCGTCAGCTTTGGTGTACAAGCTGTTACTTAAGTGCATTTTGTAATGCTATGAATGTTTCAATGATCCACAGGGACCGCTGAACATGAATGGACAGCAAGCCACAAAACACTGCATCCCTTACTACTTCCAGTCAGACAGAAAAGTCACTTTAGAAAACACATTTTTTGTAGTTTAAACATTACAAAAGTGGAAGTTCTAACCCGCTGCATAGGATCAATGGCAGAATAAAAAGCAGCTAGCATAGAATTAACACAAGGCAGATCTGAGGTCCACAATAGAGCTTTATTTAGTCATTCAACAAAATAACAAACTTAGTATCTCTGCAAGCTACTGTAACAAACTCAATAATCAGAATAACAAAAACAATTCAACTAAAACAGGTACACCTCTATTTACACCATGGTTTCTGATCAATCCCCTGCACCTTGTAATTGGGGGCAAATGCCAAGTAAGACATGAGGCAGACAAGCTTCTACATGGCGCTGCACTAACAGTAGTAGACAACACATGGCCTATGCAGTCAGTAAGGGATCTGAACAGTAAATGCTAATTCAATGTCAAGTACCATTGTGTTCACTTAAAAATAGAGGCCGTTGATCCCACTCAGTGCTTTTTATTTTAATGACAATACAGATTTGATGAGCTTATCTGAACATTAAGAGGCATTGGCTGATGCTCCTCAGTGCTTTTGGAAATTAACAGGGGACAATTAAAAAAACAAGGTAAACATTTCATATGTATTATAAACAAGAAAAAAAGAGATCCTATCAAAAACGGAGCATCCTGTCCTCAATACAAAAATGGGAATTATTACAGGGTATACAAACTCAAGGATCCATTAGAACTTAGAAAACAAGACAATTTTCAAAACCGGGTAGATTGTAATTTTTATTGGAAAACAAAAATATACAACTTGGAATGGATTATTTGAGGCATGACCAGAAGTCATTAAAAAAAAAGAGTTGGTGAGTAAAACATTAAAAAGCATGGTAAGATTAGTCATTTTCTGGAATATAGAACAGCAGATACAAAAAGAGTTTGTACGAGTACCGAGGAGATACACCCGTGTCATTCTTTGCAGTAGTGCAATGCTGAGAGATTTCCATATATACTTTGTCCATAGTCCATGCAGAGTTTGAACTCCTCTACATTGTTTCCATGCCAACAGTGTTGCCAAGTGACAACTTGCTGACAAGTTTCCAATGTCGCCATGCGTGGACGGGCCCTGAGCACATAAGACGGGAAGATTTAAAGTTCTCCGACTCCCAGGGGCTTCCACAGGCATCTGGTTGTATGACCATTCTGTCACTCCAAAACACCATGACAGCAAAAGAAAAGGACATGGGACAAGAGCCTATGCAGTTTACATGCAGTTCCTTTGGACAGCAGAGGGGGCTATTAAGATTTTACAGATAAATTACACACAAAAAAAAAAAAAAAGGCAAATTATTTATATACGAAATTTGTACAAGACCTTCACTTTGCCGTCATCATTTGTACGAACTCTGCAGGGGCGAAAAAAGAAAATGGTGCGACTCAGTATCAGAAGATTGACCCCAATAAACTCATAATATGGAGCAATCACATATCAACTGACCTTCATAGTTGACCTGTCCATCTCCGTCAATGTCTGCTTCTCTGATCATCTCATCTACTTCTTCATCAGTCAGCTTCTCTCCAAGGTTTGTCATCACATGGCGCAGCTCAGCAGCACTGATGTATCCATTGCCATCCTGAAAGTGACAAGAAATTTTAGAACGTCTGTGACTTTTGTATAGATGTGCACCTGAGTGCAACAGCATTTACCTTGTCAAAGACACGAAATGCTTCTCTGATCTCCTCCTCGCTGTCTGTGTCCTTCATCTTCCTGGCCATCATAGTCAGGAACTCTGGAAAGTCTATCGTTCCATTTCCTGTAGACAAAAATAAATATAAATTGATGAGGGATTGCCATCTATATCATCAACTGTATTGTGTGCGTGTATGGTGTTTAGGCTCTCACCATCAGCATCCACTTCATTGATCATGTCTTGCAACTCTGCCTCTGTGGGGTTCTGGCCCAAAGAGCGCATGACTGTGCCCAGCTCTTTGGTGGTGATGGTGCCGTCTCCATCCTTGTCAAAGAGCGAAAATGCCTCCTTGAACTCTAAAAAAGTAGAGGGGCTTCTTCAGTTAGGCAGCAGTGATGCACCTACAGCTAGATATACAGACTGGCATTATAATAATGGCTGTGGCAATATAAAAACCTAGCAAGTCAGAATCTATGATAACAAGCATCGATTAAAAAGCCAGATGAATGCTGTTGGCCCAAACTGCATTAAAAACTTGTCCATATGTCTGTAAATCACATCGACCCAAACCCAGAATTGGCTCAAGACTAAAAGGGCATTGCAACACTTTTGTTTCAGTTATAAACTTGTTAGTTTTACAACTGAAACAAAGCTAAACAAGGGCAGCGATCATGAGGTTAGGCTACATCAGCAGCAAATTACATCCTGTGTGGTTTGGTAGAGCCGTGAGGGACGAGCAACCATCACACTCTAAAAGAATCATAATGCCGATGTGCGGAGTCATGCAGCAGCTCATCGTCATCATAAATCTACAACACATTCTACCACTTGGCGGGTCAATCATACAGGAGAACACCCTTTTTGTTATGAGAAACACTGGCTGTCTGCAGCAACTGTAGGAAATGCCGGGGTGGAGGTTCCTAAATCATTCGATACGGGCCATGAAAATGCCACATTACTGCAGTCGCTCACTGTGCTTTAAATTACTCTACATTTCCCAAGTCAGCAGAACATGATAGGGCCTGCTCATGTCATGTTGTTCATACAAACCGGCACTCAAAACACCGGTACCCTCAGCAAAACAGCAAGCAACTAAAAGTGGAAGCCATGTAATGTATAGCAAGAGAATGATCAGCAAATTGTGAAACCTGAGATCCAAGTAAACGGAGGCCAGAAATATATATATAATCAGGTAACCTGCTACAACTGTGCCACATTTTATACAGGCATGCGCACTACAGCAAGTGTGCCTACTGGCTGCAATGCCCTGACGCACACTCCTGCATGATTTAGATTACAGCATCTAGGTCTCATCTTACATCAGTATATTAGTTACACATTTCCATTGTTCCTGGATCAGTCCATCTAATAAACACACCCAGGGCAAAGGACACATTTGTGCACAATGTGTAAAATGTGACTGCCAACACCTCACCAGAATAAACAGTACTTCCAGATTACATCATTATATTCCATGGCAACCATGAAAATGCAAAGTTTTCCAGTCCTTCTGCACTCCAGAGCCAGCAAGCAACAGCAGTTTCATTCATTCCCGTTTTATGATCAGTGGGCTGCCCTGTGGAACGGAAGGCCTTAAAAGGAAAACATAAATCCACTGCAGGAGATGCAAGAATCCATAAAGCAGGCCACTCTACGGACTATGAGGTAAGACACAGCGATGTCTTACCAGCAATCTGCTCTTCTGTAAGCTGATCAGCCTGTAAAATACGAGGAAAAAATAAAGAGTTAGCGTTTCCATCACTGAACAACCTTGCCTCAAAGTAAGGACCGCCCATTAATGTCTAAATGGTGCAGGGACATCCTTATGCACTTTAAATTATACTCTAATTTACAATAGCTGTGTAACACCACGACTAACCTAAGAGGCGCTTGTGTCGGTGAGCAATCACACTTGTTAATTTAGAAGTCCGGAAGGGAAAAGAAAGTCAAGACGTGCCCGTACTTACATTTGTATGTTCGATGACGCCAACTTAAACACTGACAATGGACGACATACAATTCGGCGGTAAATGCTAGCTAGGAAGCGCCAAACTTAGCTAGCTACTCAACACCGGCACCTAGTCAGACCTGTACAGTTCAAGCAAAAAACACTGACGAATTCTGCAGTCGTTACAAGTAAGGCATCGGTTGTCGAATCGTCATTTTAACGACACCTAGTGTTTAGCATTAAGCTGGATAAATATTTCACATCGCGGGGACAACTGGTGGGCCACCGATCACAATTTAGTGACGCGAACATTGACATTAAAAGGATTGTGGATAGACTGGTATAAAAGTAACACTGCAAGGGTACGCAACTAACGTCAATAGCGCTGCATTGTTTCAAGTGTGACTGCAATAACAGTAGGAACACGGGTTGTATCGTACTAAAGCTATGTATTTATGCAGACCAACGAGTCATTAGCTAACGTTAGCTTTTCCAAACTAAAGCTAGCTAGCATCACCTAGCCACTAGCAAGCTGTCATTTATTCTGCCAGCACTGCGGTAACTTAGGGCACATGGATTCAGTTCAGGCACTGGTGACGTTACGTTTTTATTAACATTGATTTAGCACATAAAAACAACTACAACAGGAGGTTTGACTAACTGAAAACTGGAGTAAAAAAGGTGTTCTTACCATTTCGATGTAGATGGAGCCGCTGGTTCAGAGAAAATCCGTAACTAACCAAAGCCAACACAAAGACTGCACAGACTGAGAATCTCTATGAACACAATGAGGAGTCGGCAACTGGACTCGCCTTTAACGGCTATCCTAAACTCCTCCTCTTTTCAATATCACTCCGCCAACTTCCCTTTTCCTCAGTTATCAAATTAATCAAAAACGGTTTTGAATTCATTAATAGCTGCAAAAGTAAATCAAGAAACGTTCGCAACACAAATTAGGTACTACTGCGAATGTTTTTATGTCGATATCAAAATATTTATGATGTATTGCTGGGGGTCTACATCGCGGAGTATGAATACTTATTGCTAGTCTGTGATGGGGTTAGACATTGCTAAAAGAAATCGCGCTCTCTGATTGGTGGTTTTGTACCTGCAATGCGTCACTCCCATCGTCTGCGCTGCCGCTGCATCATGTCCGTAGACATCCCAGTCAGTGCCTCAAGCATCGCATATATGCTTCTTGCACAGTGTGTCTTTAGTGAGCTAGTAAGCTAGTTTTGAAGATATATTAGCTAAAAAAGAGCATAGTTTGTTACGTTTAACTGCTACATTACTGATCCAGTTTGTGCTTACATGGGTTTCTGTATTTGCTGTTGCTTCACATTTTTTACAACATTACTTGTTTTTTTATTAGCATATTTTTTTCGTTTTTCTTCAAATTGCTGTGACAAGGTTAACACAGGCCGTTCGAGAGTTCAGTGTGGCTCTGGACTTTCTTCCTCATCACTTGAATGTGCATAATATAATGCAGTGTCAGGGCCAAAGTGCTTGAATGGTATAGTTTGCAATAAGTAGCAGCCTGTGAATATGTTGTCTTGTGCGCAATGCCTGCCGAGCAGGGATGGATTAACCAATGGGCCTACCGGGCCCAGGCCCAGGGGCCCATGAGCTCAGGGGGCCCCTGGGCCTGAGCCTCCGCGCGTGACGTCGCTGTTATTAACATTGTATTGATATGAATATGATGATATGACACGATGCGCCGTAGCCGGTATATGCTAGGCTTAAGTCATTCATGTCAGTAACAGGGGCCCAATAGTCCTACTGAGGGATGGATTACCGAACGAGCCTACCGGCACCAGGGGCCCATGAGCTCAGGGGGCCTCTAAGCCAGAGCCTCTGCGTGAAGTCGCTGTTATTACCTTTGCATTGAAAATGCGGAAGGTTATGTTTTGATCGCCGTGGATTTATTTATTTATTTATTTGTATGCGTGTTACTCGCATAACACAAAAAGTATTAAACCGAATCGCATGAAATTCGGTGGGATGATTGGTTATTATCCGGGGACCATTTGATTAGATTTTGGGATCAATCGGGTCAAAGGTCAAGGTCATGAAAAGGTCAAGATCTTCTTTTTACCATAGCACGGTCAATTTCTATCCAATTGGCATGCAACTAATGCCAACATGTTCATAATTCAATGCCCAATCTAGTGATATGCGAAGGTATGCGCTCTACCGAGTGCCCATTCTAGTTAACTTTATATTGATATGATGATATGACACGATGCGCCATAGCCGGTATATGCTAGGCTTAAGTCATTCATGTCATGGTCATATAATTCGCGTTATGTTGTCTGCTCAGCTCCGGTATGTTATTTTTTATTTTGTAACTTTTTTTTTTAAGTCAAATTTTTATTTTATTTATTTTTTGCGCGGGGGGGCCTTGACACGTCCAGGCCCAGGGGCCCGTGGTTTCTTAATCCGTCCATGCTGCCGAGATGTGTGACTGTGTCTGGGGCGGGCGTTGCTGTCAGGTAACCGTGGACTCTCAGGTCGAGCCGGGATTGTGAGAAGCGCAACATCTCACACGTAGATGTAAGAAACGAGGATCCAAAGTGGATCCCACTTCCATCTGGGCTGTTTGCAGAGGTAACGCTGCCTGTGCCATGTGACCTGCTGAGCAGCTTTTGAATCAGTCAGGCCCCGGCCTAATCTGAAGCATATTGGATTATTTTCATATAAATCTGTTTTTCTGCAACAGGGTTTTTGTCTCTGTGTAATTATGTAATGCCAACCTGATAAGCTGGAGCATGTGGGACAGGGATGTCTATATGTAGCCTACAGATTGTAAAGCACTCTGAGACAAATTTCTAATTTGTGAAAATGGAATATACAAATAAACTGAATTGAATTGAATGGCATGAACAGGCATGTTGAGGTGTGTTTATTTGCCTTTTTTCCTCCCTGAAAGTACTTGGCAACGTAGTCACTGTAAGCACTTAACTGCATTTCTTCTGATATTTTAAATGTTTTGGACATTGTGATAGAACGTCTGGGGCGAACTGCTTACAATAAAAAAGGTTGTTGAGACACTGGTGTCGCCCTCCATCCAATTTGCACAATCAGCTGTTTGGTTGGTCGATGACATGCCCTTCAGCAGTCGTCAGGTTGCGTCGGACCTGCTTCAGGTCAAAGGTGATTTTAGGTTGGAGGATAATACGGATAGGGAATATTGAAGCCCATGAGACGTGACTTAATGAACTATAAAAACCTCAAACTAAACCCCATGACGTGAGACACAATGTGGAGTACAGTATGTGTTACAGTGTTTGTTTGTTTTTTGCTTTATCGATTTTGCATTATCGATGTTAGGAGTTGTGTTAACACATTTTTTACTACATTTTTTTAAAATTCTGATTAAAACATGTATGCATGCAGATGCCCACCACCCTCACCTCCTCTTTATCAGCTCTGTGAATGTGTAACTATCTCACATAATGCGTCCTTATCGGACAAACAGCCCAGCCCAGAGCGTTCTTTATAAGGAGGCAGCTTTCATATCTGTACCTGGGGTGAGGGAGGGATCAAAGGCCACCGTAGTTCAGCAATGGAAAGGCTGAAGTCACCTCTGTCTTCATTAACATCACCTCCCAATGGCCGATAACATCGCTCCTCCGCTGATAGCAGTTAGCATTGTTCACTTATGTGGAAAAAAACTAAACAAACCCTAGCATGTGGATCAGTTATATTTTTGGCAGTTTTGGAGGGGGCGGGTTGGCACAACGACAAGTGAGGCGAATTGCTGTGGTGGTACTGTGCATTGTAGCGGTAACGCACCATCACTCTCGAGAAATCAAGTCGCTTTCAGGCAAAAATTAAATGAAAAAGAGGCTAATTTGTTCTGGCTAAGCGGGGGCTTCGGAGGACTTTTGATGATAATGGGGTGGGGGGGCAACAAATATGAGATGTTTACCCGTTGTAACTGAAACACACGGACAACATCACTAATGAATGAGGGTTTTGTAATGCACCTGCTAGTCCCCTGCCAAGGGAATGGATCGCCTTTCATAGGAGAGGCCTGCGTGTTGTTTGGACGTGGAGACCAGGTGTGTGTGAAAAGGAGGCCTGCGTGTGTGTTTGCCTTTGTGTGTGTGAGATTAGCCTCTGTGCTAATGCATACCCTGCACTAATGGTAAACACTACATGGGGAAGGGTTCCTGTGCGCATATGTATTTTTTATGAATTAAGGGCTGCATCTGACTTCATGATTAATGCCTCCTAGCACGCATCGACCAAAGGTCCGCGCAAACGTTGACGTGAACATGAATGCTTTCTGTTTTTTTTTTCAGGGGTCCGACCGCAGGCTATGATCCAATCCAATTCTGGCCTACCTGTGGCTGAGAAAAGGACATGTTTCGCCAAAATTACATCACGAGGCAGAAATGATTAATGGCCTCAAATCGGATAAGAGGATTTGGTTGAGCCCCAGCTATTTCCAGCCTATTTCAGTCATGTCATGATGAAATGGATATGGTGTTAAGCATGCACTTTAGTTTGCCGTTTGCTCCTGTGGCGTGTTTCAGCGCGTGTCTGCCGGCACAAGATCACCAAGCATCTCCAAAAAATCTGCACGCCAGTTGTTTTATTTGAGGGGATCAAAATAGCTTACTGGCTGTCAAATAGATTCCCTGCTGTTGATTCTCTCTCTCTCTCTCTGTGTGTGTGTGTGTGTGTGTATGTGATGTGTGTGTGTGTGTGTGTGTGTGTGTGTGCGTGCATGATGATGATCTAACTCTCTCCTCTCCCTTACTGGCTTGCTTCGAGGGCGTCTGCTGCAGTCAACATAGAGTTGGAGTTCAAACGCCGCAGCCTTTAGCAACACATGAGTCGGGAGCGTTGTGCTTAATCTGTGGTAGTTTCCTCCTCAAGTCCTGTGCGTAGTGTTTGTGGTGTGATCCTGTGGGTCAAATCCTGTGGAAAGTGAAACCGCTGGAATGGAGAAGCGCCTCACAGGCTCTTTAGTGCTTAACTGCAATGAGGAAGTGACAGGGTGTGCTTTAGTGGCACCCCGTCCTTGACCACCCCCACCCCCACCCGGATGTAGCATAGGCCAGGTCTGTCTCTGCAGTGGCGGGGACCTGCAGCGCTGCCTCTCTCTGTGCGCCAACCCCCTCCTCTAAGATGATCTCATTCTGCAGTGGGGGCGGGGCCCCACCACGCGCCGCGGCCACTTCCATACGAAGGCTGCAGAGCAGGTGTCTGGTCGTCTGTGCAATGTGATTGGGGCTGTGAGAGTGCTGCGTTTCTGCTTTAACTCTGCTCATAAACAAATATGATTGATCTGGATTTTATGCGGGAGACTCAGCTGGGACACCTGGTGGCTGGAGAAGAAACCGCAGGGAGCCTTCAGAACAGTAGAACTGGAACGATGTGCTAAAAATAATGCTAATCACCGTGGATTTCCTCTTTAATAGTGCACACAGTTAGGGCTGAATCAGGGTTGACCTGGTCCAGCCCCTAGATATGCTTTGTAACTCCACGTCTCATAGGGTCCATTGGACCGGGCTATATCTGATGCCTCCTGCCTTCTCTCTCTACTTATGGATGAATTTGCATCTCTCCATTGCACATTACTAACTCTGCTTCTTCTCCGGAGTCCTTGTGACTTCACGTCTCATAGGATCCATTGGACCTGGCTGGGTCTGATGCCATGGCCGCTGATGCTCCGCCCACTCCTCCTCTCTACCTCCATCTGCCTGATGGATCACGGAGGTTTGGATCGTGGTCCATGCCTAGTACCAACTATTCATACACTCTGTCATCTGCATTAAATGTGTTGTTACCCTGTAGTGATTCCTGTTGTACATATGACATCTATTCTTCTGTCCATCTGGGGAGAGGGATCCTCATCTGTTGCTCTCCTGAAGGTTTCTTCCCTTTTTCTTTCCCCGTGAAAGGATTTTTTCGATCCGATGAGAGGTCTTTGGACAAGGATGCCGTATGTGTACAGATTGTAAAGCCCTTTAAGGTCTCCTCTCGACCTCCATCTGCCTGATTGATCATGGAGGTCTGGATCGTGGAATATGCATACTACCAACTATTCATACACTCTGTCATATTCATTGATTGTGTTGTTACTGTGTTTTAATTTGTGTATAACGATTCCTTCTGTACACATGGCATCTATTGCACATGTCCATCCTGGAGAGGGATCCTCCTCTGTTGCTCTCCTGAAGGTTTCTTCCCTTTTTTCCCTGTGAAGGGTTGTTTGGGAGTTTTTCCTGATCCGATGTGAGGTTCTGGGACAGGGATGTCTATATGTACAGATTGTAAAGCACTCTAAGACAAATTTGTAATTTGTGAAAATGGGCTATACAAATAAACTGAATTGAAAAATTTAATTAAGGCACATTTTCTGGATCGTGGACCATGCCTACGAACTAATCATACACTGTCATACTCATGGAATATGTTTATATAACTATGTAATGCTTCCTTCTATACATATGACATATATTGCTTGTGTCCATCCGGGGAGAGGAATCCTCCTCTATTGCTCTCCTTACAGTTTCTTCCCTTTTTTCCCCATTTTCTATTTTTTGGGGAGTTTTTCCTGATCCGATGTGAGGTCCTGGGACCGGGATATCGTATGAGTACAGATCTGTTATGTAGGACAAGGTGTAAATATCCCTTTCTGCATACTCGAGACTCCGTGGGCTGGTCGAATGATTGATGGCATCCTATGGGTTATCAAGTGGGCGCCCTACTTCTTCAATGTTTCGCTGATTGACCCACAACATCTTCAGAGGGTTCAGCAGTGAGGAGATCCGGCGTCCCGGGCTCACTCCCTAGATGTCATCACTCATCCGACAGCCCATGTGGAGTCCTTCCTCTTCGTCCACTGCCACTGACTTCCCTTTTCAGCAGCCCTAGAAAGGTCTTTGACTGCCTGCCTGTGGGCCTTCCCCTGCACTCCCATCTCTCGAAGAAGCCTGGATGTCGAGGTGGCTACAAATCCTCTGCAGCCTACTACAACTGGGCAGACCCTAGCTTTCAAGCCTTGTTGTTGTGCGTCTGCTGCAAGGTCCGCATACCTTATCTTCTTGCGCTCGTAGGCCTCCTCCACCGCACTCTCCCAGGGCACCGTGAGCTCGATGATATAAACTTGCTTGAGTGAGGCCGACCAAAGCACAAGGATGTGCTTTAGTGCAGCTGGAGTCGGGCAGAGGGAGCATGTGGGGTCTTCTCCCTACCACTGGCTAAGATTCTTGGGAGACGGCAGTACATCATAAGCGGCCCTGATGGTGAAGCTAGCCTTAAATGCCTCCATCTCCCACAGCTCTTGCCAGGAGATCTTCCTCTTCTCCACTCCCTCCCAATTCATCCATTGCCCCTGCCTTGCCTGTGAAACAGCTTTTGCACACCTTGCTGCCTCCTCTTGCTGACGTACCTCCTGGACCACCAGCTTGCGTCTCTGGAACGGAGTAGCCTTGTTCCAGGCCGGTGTACTGGCTCCGGCTCCAAGACCACTCCTCCCGTGCTGCACTCGGCCCACAATGTCCCTGTGCTTGAGTGCTGCCTTTGCCTGCTTGGTTGCTTCCAGTGGGGTCCACTTCCTCCCAGTAGCCAGGATGGGTGCAGCTTGGGCTACAAATGCATCACTCGAATCCAATAGCATCATTTCCAGTCTAACTTTGGCACGTTTATACTCCTCTGCTAGACTGGAAATGAGCAGTTCTAATACTCCTTTGCCATAGAGCCCTATACTGCAGAGGCACCTGGGAAGCCCAAGCCACTTCCTTGCATATGTGCTGACGAGTCTCTCCAGCTTTTCCACGTTTGAGATCGGGACTTCGTACATGGTAAGTGGCCATAAGAGGCGTGGAAGGAGCCCGAACTGCATACACCAGAGCTTCAACTTGCCAGGTAGTGCATTTCTGTCGATGTTCTCCCGGCCGCTGGCTACATCCTTCCTGAGCTGATCTACATCTTTCCTGAGCTGATCTACTTGCTCTTTGTCCTTAAGGGAGGCATCATACCATCGGCCAAGGCTCTTCACAGGTTTCTCAGAGACAGTTGGAATGGGCTCATCGCCAATGAGAAAGCGTTGGTCTGACAGCTTCCCCTTGACGATGGAGATGCTTCTGGACTTGCTTGGCTTGATCTTCATCCGAGCCAGCTCGATGTTATCTTGCAGCTTTCTCAGCAGCCGTACAGTGCAAGCCTTGGTTGTAGTGAGGGTGGTAAGGTCGTCCATGTAAGCTTTTACAGGCGGCAGCCTCAGGCCAGGTCTTATAAGCTGTCCTCCAACCACCCACCGAGATGCTCGAATTATCATCTCCATGGCCATTGTGAAGGCTAGCGGGGAGATGGTGCAGCCGGCCATAATTCCCACTTCTAGATGCTGCCATGCTGTGGTGTACTCTGCTGTTGACAAGCACACCTGCACGTCCTGGAAGTTGGCCTTGACAAGGCCTGTTAGGGCTGCAGTGACCCTGAAGAAGTCAAAGGCGGTCCAAAGGAGGTTGTGAGGGACTGAGCCAAAGGCGTTGGCGAGATCCAGGAACACCACGTAAAGATCTGTTCCCTCTCTCTTGGCAACTTTGATCTGATGCCAGATGATACTCGCATGTTCCAGACAACCGGATAAGCCAGAGATGCCTGCTTTCTGGATTGATGTGTCAATCAGATGGTTTCTTTGCAGGTATCCTGCCAGCCTGTGAGCAACCACACTGAAGAATATCTTCCACTCGACGTTTAGGAGGCTGATCTGGCAGAATTGGCCGATTTCTGAAGAGTCCTTTTCCTTTAGGATAAGGATTCCTCCAGCTCTCTGCCAGGATGCTGGTATCTCCTTTTGCCAGACAACCCTCATGAGCAGATTGTAAATCCCGCTGAGGCACATCGTAATTTGTGATATTGGGCTATATAAAATAAACTGAATTGAAAAAGATACAAGACATCTGATCAACAGAAAAAAAGTGTGTCTATATATAGAATTCAATGGCGTGCCGTGGGCCTGGGGCCTGGGCCTTCAGTGAGGTCCTACACAGTCCCACCCGAATTAATCCACCTCTTATTACTATCATTATGATGCCTTGGCTCTAGACACTATACAGTTAGACAGAGATGCAGTATAACCAGGCGTTGCGTCACCTTGAAATTGACATTTTTATTCAGAGAATTGCAGGGGAAGAGTATAATAAAGTACAGTTCAACTAATAGGCAAGAACATACTCGAGTGCAACAGAGTTATATTAATATTCTTCTTCTATCCATTTCTGGTCCACAAACTTTGAGCTTTAAGTCCAACTTTTTTTTACAGTGTGTTCACTAAACAGCGCATTGTCGCACCCAAAGCAGTTTCACCGTGATGATGAAGATGAAAGTTCCTGTTTACCCAAACACATGACACAATTAATGAGTCTTTTCAATATTTCCCTATTTTTCTTCACCTTTTCATTGTGCAGATCGGTTGCCCTGCCGCGTGTTCGTTGATCTGTAGATCCGCTCGGATGTCCCCAAAAGTTTTCAAAAGCACCGATGCTTGTAAGTGCCGAGCCGTACTTTGGTGTCTCGTTGCTGCCTCGGTTAGACAACTCAAGTTTGCAAAGCCAGTGTGGCTCCAAACACCAAATCGATCACTTGCAAATAATAGGCATTCCCAGCAGTCCGGTGTGCAGAGTTTCTCGGAGCCTGTGAGCCATTGATATCGCTCGTAGTTGGAACTTTGAAAGTGGCGAACGAACCCCTTCCCCGCCTGTGACGGGCTTTGTAGCGTCGGCGTCGGTCTTAAAGTTCGTCTTGAGAATGGCGTCATAATTATATCCTCGACCAAATCGATATCTTCTCCTCCTTCCGCCATTGTGGGTTGAAAAAATAGCTTAGTAGTACGCAAATTAATTCGTTTATCAAATTCAGTTTCCTAGTTCTGAGGTTCTGCATATACCTGCCCATAGGCCCCGCCTCTCAATATTGGTAATCCAATCAAAAGACGTGCAGCACTACGCCTGCTAGCTGGCTCCTGTGCCGGTTCCGGGGCCTTCTCGAAGGCCTAGAGGAGCCAACTCTAAAGCTGATTGGTTGACACAACATTTTCATTCCCATTCACTTTAAGCTACCAGCGCCCGCAATGTTGATTCTGAAGGCCTAAGGGCAGATTTTAGCCCCCTGGCAACACACGATGGCTGAATATGATTGGATAAAAGATATAACATAAAGACCAGCCCTCCAAATCTAAACCTGGGGCTGGAAGCAGTGCAACCAAGAGGAAAGCTATGAAATGAAGAGTATAACTCTTATTCTGGGGAATAATTGAATACATATTTGTGGGAACATCTATTTAAAAAAAAAATTATATTCTGATGATGTTTAGGCCAGCAGAGAAGGCCTTGCTGGCCCTGACGGCCCGCCACTGATAGAATTAGACCCACCTCTACAAGATGCACTATTAAAATGCTGCTTGTTAATGCATCAGTAAAAATCGTGCATCGTGATGTCATTTGATACTGAATGATTTTTGCTGATAATACTTCAGATATTTTACTGTGAGTAGAAGTTTATAATTGAATAGGGTAAATGATCTGAATACTTCTTTCAACAAGACTTGATTAAAAAAACACTGATTATCTTTAAAGATGATGAAGCATTTCGGTTGAAATATGCAAGATCACAATACAGTGTTAACGCTTTTCCACCCCTAAAATGGCACGATCACTTTAAATATATCAAGTCCTTACGTAATTTACGGAGACAGTCCCTAAAGAGGATGAGTTGGACACATTACTAACACCCAAGAAGCTAATGTTCACCACAGAACAGCGTGAACCTATTAATGATTTACATTACAAATTCATTTTGGGGGTGATTATGAGGGATGCATATATGAATGCATTATTGCGCATTTTGCCCTTGAACCACAACAAACTCCATGGCAGGAGCCCAACACCACATACTCTCACATATTCTGGCAGGAGATAATGTTGCTATAAAGGAGGCTTGTTGGCCTGGCATCAGCTGGAAACTGAAGACCGCTGCAGTGGTCTACTTTTCATCGGATTGTTGAGTTCTGCTGGGTCAGACTGTAAACTGTCGTCCTGGCAAAAAAAACTTGGAGCTCATACTTGGCAGGTCCATCGTTCCACAGAGAGGATTGGAAACGATTTACTTTAAAAGTCTCTCAGGTTTAATTACTTTCTGTTGTTGTTGTTGTTGTTGTTTTTTAACGATATAAATTAGTCATTTATCTTGTCTTCATAAAACATCGACAGTGGCTCAAAAATTGCTTGCACCACGCAAGCCTGTGCATTTCTGTTAGCACTTTTCTGTTTCTATTTAAAGGATTACTTTGACATTTTTCAATCTTTCCCATGTTTCTTTATCCAAGTGAATAATCCAGCAGTGAGGAAGAACACTGCAGAGGGCAGTTACTGAAAGGGCTGCAAAATGGCACAACTCTATTCGCTACTCACAAACTCAGATTGTTATTACCTTCGCATTGAAAATGCCGGAAGGTTATGTTTTGATCGCCGTGTATTTATTTATTTATTTATTTGTATGCGTGTTATTCGCAAAACTCAAAAAGTATTGAACCGAATCGCATGCAATTTGGTGGGATGATTGATTATTATCCGGGGACCAGTTGATTAGATTTTGGGATCGATCGGGTCAAAGGTCAAGGTCAAAGGTCATGAACAGGTCAAAATCTTTCGCAGAACTCAAAAAGTATTGAACCGAATCGCATGAAATTTGGTGGGATGATTGTTTATTATCCGGGGACCAGTTGATTAGATTTTGGGATCAATCGGGTCAAAGGTCAAGGTCAAAGGTCATGAACAGGTCAAATCTTCTTGAATCACATGGAATTTGGTGGGATGATTGGTTATTATCCGGGGACCATTTGATTAGATTTTGGGATCAATCGGGTCAAAGGTCAAGGTCATGGAAAGGTCAAAATCTTTTTTTTTTACCATAGCATGATAAATTTTTGTCCAATTGGCATGCAACTAATGCCAAACTGTTCATAATTCAATGCCCAATCTTGTGATATGCGAAGGTATGCGCTCTACCGAGTGCCCATTCTAGTTGTTATTAGTGTCCTTCAGACAAGTATATAGATTAAGTGGATTTCAACAATGTGGATGCAATGTGAGATTTCAGAACGAGTCTTCTCATAAAAGGTAAAGAAAAAGATTTGATATATTTGTAGAGTCCTATCTATAATTGACTCTATAAAGAAAACAATAATAATAAGCTAGGTCTGTCAGTGGCGAAAATATGCACATTTAGTGAAAGAACAATGAGGGTGAGGAGTTGCTGCGGGCACGCATCCTGTTTTGGCCAATTTCAAAAGTCAGTGTCCCGTTTGATCAGTAAGACACACAAAAATAAATGAATGGGTAAAAAAACACTGTGTTTAAATAACCTTTAAGTGATTTGTAATAATAATAATCCATTTCATTTATATAGCGCTTTTTAAGGTACTCAAAGACACTTTACATCAGGGCTATTAGTGGGCGAATAAGAAAAAAATAAGGGGTGTGTCACAGGTGAGGAATATTGAGTTGTTGTTGGGGGGGGGGGGGGGGGGGTGGGAGGCGCGCGAGAGAGCGCGCGATTAATGACGGGGGTGGCGGGTGAGGCGCGCGCGCGGAGAAGGATTTGTGACGGGACGGGACGGGGGTGCTAGTCGTCGGGCGGGAGTTAGTTTAAAAGCGGGCCGCTAGTTGAAGAGGCCTGCTTTACATCTTACATTTATACAGCATAGACACAGCTACAGGGATGAATTCAGGGTTAAGTGTCTTGCTTAAGGACACATCGAATAGGACAGGGATTGAACTGTTGATCCTCTGATTGAAAGACGGACCTGCTTACCACTGAACCACAGTTGCCCCGACCTATGTACTATTTGTAGCGTTGCCTGGGTGTGTAGTTGTCTAGGATCCGTGGGCTGCAGTGGGTCACGTAGTGCAGCGCAGGGTCGGAGTAGTTGAAGGGCGGAGGGTTGTACTGTTCCTGGATGTAGACTGGATGCAACGTGTGGGGCAGGCTGGAAGAAAACATAGAAGCCAATCAGAATGGAGGAGTGAACGAGAAATCACGACAGTCGACCTTTTTGGAGATGCTGTTAAGTGGCAAAAAAAATTGCCGTCCCTTGCACAGGAGTTACTGTCTCCATCTTGCACCGTTGGGTTTCATGTGTAAAACTGTATACTGGTGGTGATTTATCTCCATCAATGCCAGGAGTACCATTACAGCACATTTTGTACCTTTTGCAGTGAATCCCTGGCTCTGATAAGTGCTGCACACTCCGTCTTCTAGACAATCATTTTAGGCAATTTATGGACATTTCTGGATGGGCAGAGCACTCAGTGACTCATGAATATTCATGATAGCTCTAGCTTAGATATTCAGAGTGTTGAAAGATGCTGAACTCTGGAGGCTAAAGCTGATTAAAAACAGAAAACATACATCCCCAATGCGTCTCCAGACTTTGCATTTCAGATTTTTCGGATTGTATATCATTGTAGCTGCAAATATGTACTCTCAGACAATGAGGTACATATTGTGCAACTTGGTCTACCAGAAATCATTCTGTGAATAACCGAACACAGGCGGAAAAAATATACAATGACACCCTTCAAACCTTTGGTTTATGTGTGTTCTATGTTTTTGGTATCTAGCTCTGTTATGATGATTTTAATGTTTGTAAAGGGTCTTTGATCATTTTGAAAAGCGCTATATAGATGAAATGTATTATTAATATTGATTACAGTTAAGGTAGATTTTGTGTTAAATTTGTAAGCAATCAATTAATAAAATGCTTTGACAAAGAAGAAAGAAAACAATTCGGTACCTGTGGCTGTCGCATGACCTTTTAATTGGACTGAATGTAATAATTTGACGGGCTTCTTGCTTGTCTACCTACGCGCTTTGCGCATCTTCCACAAGCTGCTAGCTTTCAGCCGTGACCATGTGACAAAGTTAACCACTACCATGTCACAACGTTAACCAAGTGTTACAAAGTTAATCATCACCGTGTCACAAGGTTAACCTCGTGGTACAAAGTTAACCGAGTGTAACAAAGTTAACCACTACCTGTCACAATGTTAACCAAGTGTTACAAAGTTAACCACCACCGTCACAACATTAAAAGAGTGTTACAAAGTTAACCACCACCATGTCACAACGTCAACTCTGCTCCCTGTAGCTGCGTCTACGGTGTATGAATGTAACATAACTGTAAGTCGCTTTGGATAAAAGCATCAACTAAACTAGAATGGGCACTCGGTAGAGCGCATACCTTCGCATATCACAAGATTGGGCATTGAATTATGAACATTTTGGCATTAGTTGCATGCCAATTGGACAAAAATGTATCGTGCTATGGTAAAAAAAGAGTTTGACCTTTCCATGACCTTGACCTTGACCTTTGACCCGATTGATCCCAAAATCTAATCAAATGGTCCCCGGATAATAACCAATCATCCCACTAAATTTCAGGCGATTCAAGAACATTTTGACCTGTTCATGACCTTTGACCTTGACCTTTGACCCGATCGATCCCAAAATCTAGTCAACTGGTCCGGGATAATAAACAATCATCCCACCAAATTTCATGCGATTCGGTTCAATACTTTGAGTTCTGCGAAAGATTTTGACCTGTTCATGACCTTTGACCTTTGACCCGATCGATCCCAAAATCTAATCAACTGGTCCCCGGATAATAAACAATGATCCCACCAAATTTCATGCGATTCGGTTCAATACTTTTTGAGTTCTGCGAAAGATTTTGACCTGTTCATGACCTTTGACCTTTGACCTTTGACCCGATCGATCCCAAAATCTAATCAACTGGTCCCCGGATAATAAACAATCATCCCACCAAATTTCATGCGATTCGGTTCAATACTTTTTGAGATTTGCGAATAACACGCATACAAATAAATAAATAAATAAATAAATAAATACACGGCGATCAAAACATAACCTTCCGGCATTTTCAATGCGAAGGTAATGACATGTAATGTAATGGTCTGATTCTAAACATGACAAATACGTGTATTTTCAAACTATTCCTTGAATTTTTTTTTCATTGGATGATTTTATTGCTCTTTGATGCCTCCCCGCCTGGAGGGAATTTCTTCATATTTGGCACAAGCGTCAACCTTGACTCAATGATTAACATTTGGATTTCTAAGGTCAAAGATCAAGGTTACTGTGATATCACATTCGTCCCATTCTCATAAATGTGATAACCCTGGAATGCCTGGGGGGAATTTCTTCAACATTTGGATTCAAGGATGAACTGATTAGAATTTGGTGGTCAAAGGTCAAATGTTAATGTGGCCTCACAAAACACATTTAACCAAATAAATGATACGCTAATTGTGACAATTTCACGCAAATGTCAAATAGGATCAAATGAAGTGATGACATTTTAGACAGACATGGAGGTAAACTGCAACTTCACTTGTTGGCGGAGGCATATACAAGCTTGAGCCAGTAATTACCTTCGCATTGAAAATGCGGAAGGTAATGTTTTGATCGCCGTGTATTTATTTATTTATTTGTATGCGTGTTATTTGCAGAACTCAAAAAGTATTGAACCGAATCGCATGAACTTTGGTGGGATGATTGGTTATTATCCGGGGACCAGTTGATTAGATTTTGGGATCGATCGGGTCAAAGGTCAAGGTCAAAGGTCATGAACAGTTCAAAATCTTCTTGAATCGCATGAAATTTGGTGGGATGATTGGTTATTATTCGGGGACCATTTGATTAGATTTTGGGATCAATCAGGTCAAAGGTCAAGGTCAAGGTCATGGAAAGGTCAACATCTTTTTTATTTATTTACCATAGCCCGATACATTTTGGTCCAATTGGCATGCATCCAACACCACTGTAAAGAATCTTGGCGTTATCTTTGATCGGGACTTGTCCTTTAACTCCCACGTAAAGCAAATCTCAAGGACTGCATTCTTTCATCTACGTAATATTTCAAAAATCAGGCACATCTTGTCTCAAAAAGATGCAGAAAAATTGGTTCACGCGTTCGTTACTTCGAGACTGGATTACTGCAACTCCTTATTATCAGGCTGCTCTAATAAATCTCTTAGGTCCCTCCAGTTGATCCAGAATGCTGCAGCTCGTGTTCTCACTAAAACTAAGAAAAGAGATCACATCACTCCTGCACTAGCTGCTCTGCACTGGCTTCCAGTAAAATCAAGAATCACTTTTTAAATTCTTCTCTTAACGTACAAAGCCTTGATTGGTGATGCACCATCATATCTTAAGGAGCTTGTAGTACCATATTGCCCCACTAGAGAGCTACGCTCACTAAATGCGGGACTACTTGTAGTTCCTAGAGTCTTAAAAAGTAGAATGGGAGCCAGAGCCTTTAGTTATCAAGCTCCTCTTCTTTGGAACCAGCTTCCAATTTCAGTCCGGGAGGCAGACACAGCCACCTCGTTTAAGAGTAGACTGAAGACTTTCCTCTTTGACAGAGCTTATAGTTAGCGCTGAATCAGGTTCACCTGGTCCAGCCCCTTGATATGCTGCTTTAGGCTTATAGCTGCCGGGGGACGTTTTAGGATGCACTGAGTACCTATCTCCTCTTTTTTCTCTCCTTAAGGATGAATTTTCATCTCTCAATCACACGTTACTAACTCTGCTTTCTCCCCGGAGTCCTTGTGACTTCACGTCTCATGGGGTCATCGGACCCTATGAGACGGCATAGATCCTATCTGCCTGATGGATCGTCTGGGTCGTGGAATTCCTGCTCATGACTACGCCACTGTCCTGTTGAGACTCCGCCCACTGTTGAGACTCTGCCCACTCCTCCTCCCCACCGCCATCTGCCTGATGGATCGTGGAGGTCTCCATCGTGGAATATGCCTACTATGAACTATTCATACACTCTGTCATATTCATTGAATGTATTTAAACTCTAAATCTGTCCTTCTGTACACATTACATCTATTGCACCTGTCCATCCTGGAGAGGGATCCTCCTCTGTTGCTCTCCTGAAGGTTTCTTCCCTTTTTTTCCCCCTGAAGGGTTATTTGGGAGTTTTTCCTGGTCCGATGTGAGGTTTTGGGGCAGGGATGTCAATGTGTACAGATTGTAAAGCACTCCGAGACAAATTTGTAATTTGTGAAATTGGGCTATACAAATAAACTGAATTGAATTGAATTGAATTGAAATTGAATTGAACTAATGCCAAAATGTTCATAATTCAATGCCCAGTCTTGTGATATGCGAAGGTATGCACTCTACCGAGTGCCCATTCTAGTTTGGTGTGTGTTTATAACACTTTAGAAACAACGTTCTCAACTTCTTTTTTTTTAGAGATGTTTTCCGCACAACTTTCGTGCCTCCGGCAGCCGGTCCGGTTCCCAGCTGAATATACAACAGCCCGGGTAGAAATGGCACCGATAAAAGGCTGCAGTGTGGGAGTGTGTGGCACACTTGCCTCATTGAGGAACAATCACCGACACAATGTGATAGACACTGTCGTAAAAAGAAAGAAAAAAAGGGGTATTCCGCTGTGGGTTGAGTTTGAATGATTTTGGCAGCGTATTATGACTGAGCTGTTTGTGAGTGCTCCTGTTGGGTTTGTCTCACTTTTTTTAAAAAGTATTATTGCAATGCACCAGGATCAAGAACCACTTCTGCAGTATAATAGTCGTATTCAGCGTCAGAAATACCAGAGGGCAAAAGGTAAAACTGCCCTAAAGAAATATAATTTTGCTGATATCGGTAGGAGAGGGGCACAACATGCCCACGTAACTTCGATAAATTAAAAGTGTTTTGTTTTTGTTTTGTGTGTCCTATATGTATTGCCTGTACTAGATAGGTAGACAAAAAAAATTATAAATATAATTTTGAATTCTAAAAAAACTAATAAATAAGTTATAATTGTTTATAGTTGTTTAAAAAAAATTAATAACAACAAATAACCACAAAGAAATAAAAATACAATTGAAATATGATTGTCTAATTTATGTTTTCTGTTTGTTTTTTGTTCAAGAAATCTAAAAAAAAGACTTTGAATTTGTAGACTACAAAAAATAATAAATATACTTATTTAGGCTTACAGTATATGAGCAATTGTCATAAAAATGGCAATAAAAAGACTATTGCAATTTGTATGACAATTGCTCATATACTTTAAGCCTAAATAAGTATATTTATTATTTTTGATGAAAGGTTAAAGGTTATTTCACAAGTTTCAAAAATTGCCCCCAATTTATTTTTAAATGCCCCTGTATTTCAGTCAGTGGGGGACAAAATTACCCCCTAAAAAATATGTAAATGTCCTACCCTGGTCTTATTGGCAATAGAAGAAGCCGGTGTGTGAACACATGGGCCGGACCAGAGGAGGATCTGAATCAGCTGTTACTCAGTGCAGAAGGGTGGCAGTGTTTTACATTATTATTCTCACTTTAAATGAAAAACATATTGAAGTGATTATGGTGATATTTGTGCGTGGATCTGTACCAAACAAAGGCCAGTACTCTGCAGCACAACAATATGTATAATATAAACTGGTGTTTTGACACATTTCACAAATAATGCACCTCCTGCAATGAAGAAAATGCTGTAGGCCTTATTGTGTTTTAAATAAAATGTTGATTCATTTTTTTAGCCTTAATACCTTGCCAACATAGTGATATATTAATAACTTCCCTCTTTTATGGGATGGTTATTCTCTCTTGTCCTTCGTGTTGCATAATATATTGTCAAACATCCATGCAGCTGTAAACTTCTCCAGAGATGTCCACTTTGCAATCCCAGCTCTAGCTTTAGTGTTGAATACTGTATGTGTATTTTTAATTTTTATATACAGATATTTTTTTTTTTCTTAAACAAAAGACAATACATAGTCATAACAACTAGAGGACGATGAAACAGTGGACAAAAGTATTGAGAAAAATTAATTTAAATAAATAAATAAAAATGCATGTGCATGTGCGAGCTATTTAACATTTTTTAAAATTATTTAATTAAATTTTTTATTTAAAGAAACAAAATACATTGATGATGGCAGATGTGTATGCATGTACGTGGAATTGAATTGGCTTCCAGGCAAGGGGGAAGAAGAAGAAAAAAAGATGAATTAACTAATCAATAAGATGAGTGGTGTCATGCGAGTAAAAATATAGTGAATGATGACCAGGTGTATTGTGTATTTGTATATTTTCTTTGAAGTAAGGATGTTCAACAGGAGATAAACGTGAGGCAGCCATGCTTCCTTCTTTCTTCACATCTGAAAGAAAAGTGTTTTAGTTTTCTTTCTCAAACAATAAGTTCACGTGAACATTGGCGTGAGGCCATTCGACTTTTCACCTTTCATGTGAAAGGAAGCCGAGAACCAGACCCAAACCTACACTCTAAAAAGCCCAACTTCAAATTTGTTGTCCTAACACATTTTTTTAAGTTGAGTCAACAAATGCCTTTGAAAAAAGTTGAACAAACTCAAAATGTCAATTTCATTAATAAAGAGTGGAATCCACTTAACATGTTAAGTTGAGAAAACTTAATATAGTGGTTTGGGCATCTGCTGAGGTAACTAAGGCCACTGCGCATGTATGTCAGTAAACACACACACATATGTATATATATATATATATATATATATATATATACAAATACATATATAAATACATATATATGTAAATACATATGTATAAATACATATATATATACTACTTTAATCTTATATTTTAAATAATAAAATAATATAAAAATATTTTCTTTAGCCCCTGTTTAAAATACATTGGTTTTTGATACCATTGTTTGTTTATTATATTTAGATACCTTAGTTTTTCAGATTTCATTTGATTGACGTCTACTTTTTATACCTAAATCTTAATCTTAACCTGCTGAATGTCTGTCTGTTCACAATAAATGTTCAATAAAGAGAGAGAGAGAGAGAAAAAACCGCCAACCGCCGTAAAAGCAGAAGAAGAAGAAGAAGAAGAGAAGAATATCCGTCTACCACTGCGCATGTGCACTTCTGCATGAGATTTTTCGTGCCGGTCCACGCCACCTTAAGTGTTTCTGCAGAATGCCGTATACGTCCAGCACAACTTTTTAACATTTTAAGTTAAAAGTAAGTTCTCTCAACAAAACATTTTAAGTTAAAAGTAAGTTCTCTCAACAAAACATTTTAAGTTAAAAGTAAGTTCTCTCAACAAAACATTTCTCAACAAAAAATGTTAAGTGCTGTTGATGTATGTTTTGCATCTACAAGAACACACAATTTAAAGGGCGGCTGTAGCTCAGTGGGGTAAGAGGGCCGTCCTGCAACCCCAAGGTTGTAGGTTCGATCCCCGCTCTCCCCATTAGTTGCAAGTCGAAGTGTCCTTGAGCAAGGCACTGAACCCCCAGCTGCTTCCCGGGCGCATCACTGCAGACCACTGCTCCTTAATAACTAAGGATGGGTTAAATGCAGAGAACTAATTTCCCCTTGGGGATTAATAAAAGTGTATATATATATTTTTTTTTAAAGTTTCTCCAATTTAATATTTTAAGTGTTCTGAACTTAAGTACATGAGTAGATGTAACTATCAAATGCAATATTTTAAGTCGTGTTAACTTTAATACATAAGTACGTCTGAATAGTAATGTTACGTTTGACAAACTTAAGATATCACTTTGAGTGAACTTCTTATCATAAGTTGACATAACACATTAGCCCTTAGTTGAGTGAACTCAAAAAGGCTTTGCAGCTGGTTGCCTCACTTTTTAAAGTTGACTCAACTTTTTTTAATTTAGAGTGTAGCAATCTAACAGGGGTCGGCCATTGCCCCTGTAGTTGTACTACGGTTTGTGAATGTAGTCCTGATAGGCAGGTGCTGCGCTGATGGAGGTAGATCCTCCATCAGTGTGTAAGTGACGGTGTGTGAAACAAAGCGCTGTTCATGGGAAGACTCCCGGGCTCTGGTAGCCAATGTTGATGTGTCCTTGGGCAAGACACTCGACTCCAAATTGCCCCCGGCGCTGCGGCCGACTCCCTTTCCCCGTCGGGAGCCGGCCGCAACGCCGACGGGTCACGGGAGTCGGTCCCAGTGCCGACTCGTTCCCCGTAACCCGTCGGTCATCCGTCAGCGCGAAGGCCGACTCCCTTTCCCTCCCCGTGACCCGTCGGCGATGCGGCCGACTCCCTTTTCCCGTGACCTGTCGGCACTGCGGCCGACTCCCGTTCCCCGTCGAGAGCCGGTCCCAGTGCCGACTCGTTATAGTTGTTTTGCCTGTGAGCAAACAGCACCTCAAATCTGTGGATGCGGTACCCTCATCATTACTTTAGTTTATTGTTCATTCTATCTGCAAACATTCCTCTGTGTTACCCAACTGCAGTTTTGTAACTCGGTCCAAAGCTGTTAGTAGGAAGTGTTTTTGTTTAATATAGTAAGAGAGTGGGCAGTCTGTCCCCAAACCAAAAAACATAAAGAATAGCAGGCGAATGGTGCCAAAAGAAAAAAAGCCATGTTGAGAGGTAAAGTCTGTTTCTGGTATTTTTGGAGTCTCTACGTGTGTCCTCTGAGGACCCCATAGCCATTGTTTTACTGGGGTACCTCTAAGCATAGACAAACAGATGGCTTGTATTTAGCATGTCCTAGCAAAAATGTTGCTTATGGAAACAAAGGTTATGTTTTCACTGAAGAGAAATATGTGATTCTACTGGACTGGTTTAATAATGTATCTTTTATATTTCATCTCCAAAACTGGGGCATCGTGAAACCACCATTTCTTTTGAAAATCTAAGGTGTCCAAAGCTATTGATGTTTCAGAAACACCTTTCAAGCTTACAAGGATCGTTTGGTATTTCAAATGTAGTTTTCTGGGGTATTGCTTTACATTCCTTATCAGCCCAAAAAAGAAGAAGAATATCGTCACCGGGAGCTTCGATCAAACATAATATTGTATCAGCTAAACCATTAGTAGGTAAATACCCTAATCTTACAGTATTATGTCATTTCTGTCATGCACTAATGTCCACCACATTGTAGTAACCAAATAATGACCTTTCAAGTTAGTTTGGTTACCGGCATGTTTTTTAAATGTATTTCTATTTTTGGTTCTGCTTATCTTTTTTCCTGTTCTGTTTGTGAATATTACTATACAACTTGATATTACAAAATACAAAAAAACCTGCTAATCTTTAGAATTAAGCAGCCATGCATGTGGTAGTACGTTAAGTAAAAACTTAATATGCCCGTGATTTAACTCACTCTCGAATGACAGTCTTCTTGCAGCAGAAGAAGCAGGCCAGGATAGCCAGGAGCAGCAGCAAAAGCAGAGGGATGCCGATGCCCAGCACCAGGCCCAGAACAAGGTCTAGTTCAATATCATTCCCCTCGTCTCTGTCTGCAAAGGGTCAAGTCAAACCCAGTCACAGGATGTTTCACAGTGCGATAAAGTTTTAAATGAATATATATATAAAGTAATGATCTACAAGATGACGACAGTATTAAAAGACACATAAGGCCTTAATTTAATTACATGTTTCCCCCACAGGATGGATGTAAAGTGACGCTCGGATTCTCACTTAGTATGCAGGACTGGGTTTCATCCACGTCAGTTGTGCCATGACAAACACACCTGTAGCCCCCGTAAGTGTTGGAGCAGAGGGCGGGATGGACGCACATCGCCTCTTTGGCCTTACACTCATCCAGATCTGTCGGTGTGGACAGCCAAGTGGGAGAGATAAGTAGTCTTACCAACATGCGTAGCCTACCACCACATCACTTTGGCAAACTGAAATGTTCCAGTATATTACATTAGTTAGTTGATGTGCTGAAGTTGAACAAAAGTTTAAAGTATTGGTCGTTTACCTTCAACTTCTACGGTGCTGATGGAGTAGAGGCTGCTGACTCTAGCCAGGTAGTCTCTGACGTACCAGTGGGGTGTGTCGCTGGACACGTTGATGCGATACTCTGTCACACCTGAACCAGAGTCCTGCACACCATTCTTCTTGCTCGCGTTGTAGAATTTGTTTTGGAAGCCTATCGACAGAATGTCCACCAGCTGAGAGAAAATAGATTATCATGCGGTAGGAAAGAAAAAAAGAAAAAAAGATTTACTTTTATTTTTCCGAATACATGTTACCAATGAATGTGTCACCTGCCATCGCTGGCATACTCACATACTCATACACACCTGTTTCAGTCCATCAGATCTGCTCTTTGTCCAGTCCACAGAGACGTTGAACACGTTGCACCCTGCGGGTGCAGAACAGCAGCAACAGCTATGAGCTGACCTCTCATTACCATATATGGGCATGTTCATCACGCTGGCCACCGGAGGAAGATGCAAAGCTACGATAAAGCTAGTGGAGCCAAAGAGGGGGCCGCAGGAAGGGCTTACCTGAAGGATTGTCCGAATCCCCTGCAGAGAAACACATTCAGAACTGCATTTAATATACGGGTGACACATTGGACCAATCAAGGACCCACTAATATGTCCTCACCAATCACAGTCGTGTCATGTGGGAGTACCAGCAAGTACCCATTTTTTTACTGTTTTGTAGGTGGAGGGATTACTTAAAAAATAAATGTTGCACTGTTGTCCTTTGAGGACAAACGTGTCTGCGTCACAAAAATTCCTTGAATTATATATAAATATTATTTTTCACGTTCCAGTTAAAGAGATCCAGAGATCATAAATCTAACTTCAATCCTGATCCTGACTGATTAAATATTCATTTGTTTAAAAAAAGTTAACCCTTTAAATTGTATTATTACATAAAACCATTGTTGCTATGAAAAGGAAAGTGCAAATAATTCATTACTTTCAGTATACTAAATGCTTATGGTTGTTTGTTTATGCTTATTTGGTTTTCAGTTCTGACCAGAATGTAACCCCTCAAATGCCCTTTTTTGTAACCTAGTGTGTGCGATTAAAAGTTTGGGATTTGTTAGGTTGTCATAGTTTATTTTGATTCTGTAGTCTTGAGCTTTAAATTAATACATATAGAAAGATATTATAATAGGAAATATTAGGGAGAATATTGATATGAGTATTAACCCTTGTGTTGCCTTCGGGTCATTTTGACCCGATTCAATGTTTAATGTCGGTGTTCTTTCGGGAGTCAACAAACAAACATAAAGTACCTCACACTTAAACTTGGAAAACAATATTAATTCTAATAATTTTCTGGAGATTTTAATAGCTGGGGTCATATTGACCTCAAGGGTAAAATATGTTAGTAAATATAAAGGTAACAGGAGGGTGAAACATTGAATCGGGTCAAATTGACCCGAAGGCGACACAAGGGTTAATGTATTGCGAAGCATAGGGGTACTGTTTACTCTATGCAAATGTAAATGGCAAGAATGAATGTATGTTGCATGAGAGTGAATGTTTAGTTAGTATTTCAGAATTGTCGAAGCCGGTTGAAACCCGGACAATAACAGACGGGACTTTAATTGTGAAAATACTTGTCTAGCGACTTGACCGGAAGTGACGTTTTGACCCGGGGTTCATGACATTTGACCCCTCCATTTTGATAGCGGGACTTTGAGCCAACAGGAAGGTGTTAGAGGCTGAACTAAACCTTTGAGAGTGAGTGATTGGCTGATTTTGCGACTAATACTCTGTACTGGGAAAATATCTTTCTCTTTCGTCTTGACCCGTGTGCTTCGAGCTGGTTCCCGTGGCGCCCGTATCACCACGAAACCCACGATCGTGAGCCTTAATTGTTCGTTTACACTTCTTGCCATTAAATATTGTTAAAGTTAATTCACGCGCATCCAAAGCCTGATTTCCATCATCTGCGAAGTGCCCAGTTTCAGTTACTCTTATAGATTCAATGGGAAAAGTTTTGTCCTTATAGGTCTGGTGGTCTATTTTTTGCTCCACAATTTATTATAGACTGATTTACTATACGAACCGAGTTGTCTTTTTAATATTTGTGACCAATTTTGCAATCAAGCAGCCAACTTAATCAAGTGGTCCAATGACATGGAGTCTGACACTGTACGTAAATGCGGTATGTCCAGTACATTTTAGTCATACAGAGCCTCCAGATGGGTGGAGCCTAGTGTCTAAAGTAAATTAATATAACACAATCTAAATGTTTTGGAATATATTCTGTGTCTTTTGGACTTCTAGAACCTGTGAGCATATGTCAGCTGTTATGTTTAATAGCGAACGTGTAAGATTGTGCACATACCACATCTGTCCGTGTCCTTGGTCTTAATATATCTGCAAAAGCAGTCGACAGAGCCGGGCTTGTTCTTACACTCAAACTTGGCATTGGGGCAGGTTGTGAGCTCTGCACACTCGTCTATATCTACAATACAGACAAAGACCATTACAACTTTGTAACTTTTCATTCATCCTGAAGTCTTGAGTGTTCAGCACCTGTGCAGTTGCGTCCGTCCCCCGCGAAGCCCGGCTTACACGTGCAGGTGAAGTTTTGTCTCGTGCTGAGGCAGTCGGCATCTTTGTGGCAGGGGAAGGGGAAAGGAAGGTTGCACATGTCTGAGAAAAGAAGGAGATCAATTATATTGCGTGGCGGTTGATTTTTTGTTGTTGCTCCAAACCTGATCGTGGATTCGCATAAAAGCACTACGGACCGTGCTCAAAGCACTTGTATCCTGGTTTTCCTCCAGAGATGGCATTATCGGGACACTCCCCACAGGTGAACTGGCCGGGATCGGATGCTGACTGGCATCGCACTCCTCGGAAACAGACTTTGCCTCGACATATGTCTGCGGTGTCTCCACAGAACTTTCCACTGAATTCTTTGGGGCACAGGCACGCCACCACCTGGGAGGGACACATGACGAAGAGTACGGAAGAGGGACAAGATCAAAAACCTTTTAAAAAGACAGAAAATGTCCCAAGTTAGAAATCCTCCTTACAACAACTTGTGTCTGCTTATTCCACTCTATAGAAAGGGGAATTGTTGCAGTGAATAGGAGAGACAACATCAACAAAAAAGGCACCTGGAACATTCCCTGGTGGTGATTTTCAGTGATGCTGTCATACTGGCAGGAGCCTCCGTTGAGGCAGTTGCAGATGCGAAGGATGGGGGTGAATAAGGAGCTGGAGAGCTCGTCACTGACCCTGATGGTCAGCTGGACAGGCTGCGTGGTCAGGGGGGTCCACGTCAGGAAGCCATCGCCTGGGGCGGAAAGGGTCAGATCTCAGCACGGTGACGGATGCTTAAGAGGCCGTACTGTCTTTCTTCGTTTTAAATAAAAACAACTATTATACCAAAGAGATTTGAGAGAAAAGTGTACAAGTGTCTCACTGCTGCCTATGGATGACCGTGCAGGCCTGGGGTGGAGCAGTGAGTAGGTGACAAGGTCTCCATTTGGGTCCTGAGCGAGAATCTGAATGCTGACTTTCGAGTTGACCTGGCAGCGGATCAATGTGGGCTCTGTCACTATGGGAGGCATGTTACCTAGCAGACCACATCAAATAAATAAAATATAGTCAATAATGAAAACATGAAGACATTTCTTTTTTACCAAAACAAAATTGCCTTCTTACCAAAGATCAGAGAAATTTTTTCATATTGCTTCTCGGCCTCCAGACTCTGGAGGCCCAGGTCAGAGCTGCCAGTGGCTACAGTGTCGTGGATGCACTGCATGCTGCCTTTACAGGTTCTTCTCAGCTCCTCCAACTCAGCAGGACTGACATTGTCCAGCAGGCGCTCAGAGAGGGCCGGCTCCAGTGGAAACAATGGAGGTGAAGAGAACAACAGGCTCTCTGGGAGGGGGACTGTCCCTAGAAAACACACACACACACACAATCATACACACACACACATACACAATCACACACACAAATGAGGATGTTAGGCACAGGTGTAGCTGTGCAAAACACCTCAAAGATCATCTATTTCAGACTGGATTCAGGGAGCTGACTTACAACTTACACATTGTTTTGTATTAAAAGATAAAGTGTGTAGCATTTCGGAGAATCTATTGGCAGAATTTTAAAATAATAATTTTTAGTATGTGTTTTATATGATGATCTAAACATTTATTTTTTAGAATTAACCATTTACATACAGAGCGGGTCCTATCTCACCAAGTTTCTACAGAAAACAAGAAAAGACAATCCAAACTCTAGCGCTGGCCACTGATACCAAGCGCTAAAACTTTAAACAACTACACTACTTCTACACGCTTGTCACCTGAGAGTTTCACTTATTTGAAATCTGCTTCTCTACCGCTATATGTGGTCAACTCCTCGTGGAATGGGAAGAGGCCAAACGTTGTAGGCCTACAGTCATTGCCAATAAAACCCACATTTTTATAATAATAACAATGTACATTTTTATTTAGAATTTTAAAGCTGAAGAAAGCCCAGGGAGAAAACTCCTGAACTTGTCCTGCAAACTGACGGACTAAAGTCCACTCACAGGAGAGGCCAAAGGGGTGCAGTGTCTCCTCAGAGGGGGGGTTGAGGTCCGCTGAGAGGAGGAGCCGGCCGTCGGACATGAGGAAGTCGTCAGAGCGGTTGGAGCTCCAGAGACCCATGAGGCCAACAGTTCGGTTGAAGAAGATCTGTGGAACCTCCACCATGGCCGCAAGATGATTGTGGCCGACGACCCGCCACGCTACCAGGTGGAGACCACCGGCATACACCGCCGCGCAGCGATTCACTGACATACAGCGCACTGCAAAGCCCTCCCCCATGTGCACGACACCTGAAAGGAAATTCAAAGACACATTTGTCAAACATCTCCACATGCTTTTGTCTCATACAGCTTTTAGATTTTGAATACATGCTTCGGCACCATGGAGTCTCATCCGAAAAATAAAAATGTGTTATTGTATCTCAGAGGTGATTATTACCAACTGTGACTGGGACCTCAACATTGTCCACAAGAACCTGCAGCCCATCTCCATTTTCCACACATCTCCACTCAATCTGAAAATAAAAGATAGGTTAAAGAAGGATTGATACATTTGATCTAATATTTGTATTACTACTAATTTAGCTGCATGGCTTTAGAAACTAGATGGAAATCTTGTGTCATGCCAACTCATCTTGTAGGTTAAAAGAAATAGTCCAAAATATGAGTTCATTTAAGTCAATGGTCAACTTTCCATCCCAACTCACTTATTCCCCCAACACAAACATATACGATTATTGATGCAGTAATTTGCTCTCCTTCCCAGAGTTAGGTGAGAAGATTGATTTAAAGTGGGAGGCGATGAGCTTAGCCTTGCTTAGCATAAATAACCCCTAAAACCACAAGTAGCTGTTTTTATATTTCTGTTTGTGATAGATAAATCAATTGTTGTGTATCTTTGGAAAGAATCAGCCTAGCTATTTCTCCCTGCTTCTTTATGCCAAGTTAGACTTAATGCACAAACATGAGAGTCCCATTAATCTACTCCGGAAGCCCTGTGAGGCAAGTTAGGAAGGTTAGAAATGATCTGATCAAAAAAGGAACATGTTATTCCATATGTGAAAACATTTGGCAGGTGAAGAATATGTATTTTTGTCAGGAACACTTTTTGGTAGCCTACTAATGAAGCTTGATTCTATTTATTCCCCGGACTAATTATGGGCGATACTAATCTGAATTAAACTGTCAGTGGAGTCATAGACTCTATCAGCTGTTTAAAAAGCTGGACGTCAATAGCGCTGAGTCACACCCTCTTCGTTAGCCTATTAGCTGTCGTTGTCTCCTCTAAATGTGCTCTATTCCCGCCTCTAGTGTCTGTTGCTGTTCATGCGACCCTCCACACGAATCAACACTCCATCTGCATCTCCAGCCACCACAACCAGTGTCTGGACTCCTTCTGGGGATTTATATAATACAGGGAAAACACATCTCCTCATTAAGTTCAAGCGCCAAATAATTTCTTACATCTGGCATAACAAATGTTGACTAATCATTCACTTGTAGCTCCTGATTGAACTGATTTTGGCCACAAGAGGCCACAAAAGTTAATTATTTAATTTCTCCATGCACTTTAAACATAAGTACATTCTCTGTTAGTAAGTTATGTAAATACAAGCAGGTTTTACCTGGTAAAACCTTTTTTCACCCCTTTATCAAGTTAGATGAAACTTAGGAAAGGATCTCATAATTAGTTTTTCCTCACTTGCCTCTCAGGGCTTCCATAATATCCTCCTCTACCTCTAAAGAAGGTGAATAAGCTCTTTTCCAAAATGCACACTTGTAAGACACACACACATTATCTTGTCTCTCTCTGTGAAATACACCCACAGTCTCTACACAAACACACAAACACACACACACACAACCTGACCTTGCCAATGCCCTGGTGGAAGGCGGCCATGCGCACCACCACTGGGACCTCAACGATTCCCTTTGCGTCCGTGTGCAGCTTGTCAGTCTGTCCTTGCAGGGTGAAGATATTAGAGCCGGTGACGGAGGAGAGGCGCAATATCACAAATTCTCCCAGGGCCTTGAAGGAGTACTCGGTCCCGTCGAAGGTGATGAAATGGAGACTGCCGTACACTATCGCTGCAAAGGAAATTGGTAAGACAGGTTTTCTGGAAGATTCACCCTAATATAGTCCTCTTTGATTCAAGGCTTTCTGCATTTACTGGAAAGAATCACTCACCGACACCCTGCGTCGCCTTCTCGCCCTGAGTGTAGCCATAAGGGCTGTCCCAGCTGTAACCCTGGCAGCGGTCCACTGGTCTCATGTTGAGATAAAGGTGGCAGAGAGGGGACTCGACACAACACCACTGGAACGGCAGAAGATCGTCATCTGGAGAGAGAGCTTTGATTCAATAGTTAAACTTCACTTGGCACAGATTACTAGTCAATGAGCAGAAGGTTGCTTTGACGTGTTTTTTACTTACCTTGAGCAAGGCACGAACTTTTCGGACATATTTAAAACAACATTTATTGGTATTGGTATTACTGAATCCCCGTGCATCAATCACTAATCTGATGAGGGGTACAGTGAAAAGCTCTTTTCATGTTGCATTTGACCAAAAATAGAAAACCATGTGTATTACCGATATGTTTCTGCATGCTGCTTCCGGAGAAGTAGCGTTCGCTGTACCCTGCCAGCAGGGGACCATCTGGTTCGTACACGCATCTCTTCCCTGAACCATGCCTATTGGAGAGAATGGACTGGAAGATGTGCCCCCCCGGAACCCCCCACCGCTGACCCCTCAGTGTCTTCACCCTGGAACCCGCATCGGTAATGTCTTGCAGGAACGACAGGTCCTCCTGAGCCTGGGTGCGGGTGCAGGGACACGGAGACAGCTCCTTTGTCCACTCAGTGGGGTCAGGCTCCTTGGTCGCCCACGCCTGGCACCTGATGCCCGGATCCACATCCGACCCCGCCCGTCCCGCCAAGTCGTACACCAGCTGTCCTGGCTTTCCCATGACCCCTTTCACCTGCTGGGGCCTGTATCTGCCCCCAGGCCCGAAGAGGTTTCCTGGGGGCACGGTGGGTTCCCTGTGGGAGGAACTACCATCTGTGTAACCGATGAGAGCGTCGTGGTGCAGCCTGTGGCCTGGACCCCAGAGCATCTCCCCGTATCGCAGGAGGGCAAAAGAGCGCACTCCGTCCGTGGTCAGGACACACTGGAAAGTGTTAGTCTGAAAATGACAGTTATCGAGTTCAGTGAAAGCCCATATAAGCTCTCTTTAAAGAAATCTTGACATTAATTCTTTCATGAATTAAAATAATGATTTAAGGGGTCTATTAAGAGTCGTAAATGGAAATAATTAATCCTCAGTGTATTATCAAGAGCTCATACAATGCAAAAAACCGGACATTGCCTAGAGAAGACAGGTGGCTGCAGAGCTCATACACTCAAGCCCTGTAAGCGAAACAGCCCCAAGGTGGCACCAGAGTTAAACAAAAGAAAACTGACAGGTGAAGGATTCACATCACAGCGTAGCAATTAAAGCTTGTAAAGTCAGACAAGCATGCAAGCAAACAGCAACACTGCCTGCCATATCACATCTTCCACTGTGGCCGCTACTTCAATATTTAAGGGTTAGGTCGAGCTTAAGTCAGACTGAGTTTGATAAAACAATGATCTTTTTATATTCTTAATGATGTGTTTTAACCTTCTTATATACAGTCCATGGTTTTATCATATAGAGACTGCATGGGAATATGTATTATTCCATGCATGATATTTAGTAAGCTACTTTGTTCTTTCCAATTCATCCTCAATATGTACTATAGGATTGCACAAATACAATTGTGAGAGATAAGCCTCAAAATGAAGACAGAAAAACAAATAATTGCAAAAAGCATTCTTGTTAGGCATCGCATTGGTGTATATGGTTTAACATTTTTTTTTAAAGAAAGGTTTGAACCTCTGAGTAGTTGATCTTCTGGAAGGAGACGGGTACCACATGGTCCCAGGTGATCTTGAGAATCCACGCAGGCGTGAAGGCCAGCTTGCTTCTCCCCTCTTCAAACTTTGACACCTCGTCTGCCGTACGGTTGAACACTATCTGGGAGTAGACATCCGACATATCCAGCTCATGGTATTCCTGAAAGATTAGGAAAAAAAGTTCAGCAGGAATAATATAAGGCATATGTTGCTAAATAAAGCTCCAAAATGATAGTTAGAACAGCCTTGTTTGGAAATTGCATCTCTATGAAACAAAGACTTTTTCTTCTTCTTAATTTTTACAACTGTACAGAAATGGAAAAGCTAACTACGGCCAGACCATGACATCAAACCTGATAGAACAGCCGTCCATCCCCATCGGTGAGGTCAGCATCATCCCAAAACGCTGCCAAAAGAGACACATTCATGTTGTCGGGGAAACCGGTGGTGAAAGGCGCTGGGAGCAGGTGCTGCTCATTCTCAATGAGAGATTGAAACTGGACAAGGCCATTGTCAGAAAACTGAGAAAGGGAAAAGAAACACCATCATGATATCAGACTAAATGTCCCTTTTCTCTCTTTTAAATCTTGTGTTGTCATTTATTCTGTCCGGATCTGTATGAATTATTGCTAAATTATTTCATTGCTGGAAACACTCAAGCTAAACCTGTAAGCCGCACAGGGATCAGATATTGTATGGGCATTAGAAACTCACATAAATCCTGTCATACATTTTTCCCATGAAAGGGAAACCCATTGGTGGAATGATGTATGGAGAATTTCCATCTTCAGTGTCCATTCTCAATCCTTTATCACCAACCTCTACTCCAAAGGGGTAAAGACTGCTCTCTATTGTGGAGAAACAGACAGTTAAACTATAGCTACATTATATTGTCATTAACCAAACTAATCAGCTCACTTGTTACCAACATATGACCTGACGTTTTAAACTCTCACTTCCTCTTCAAAGTATTGAAAAAACTTTAAACTTTGGAATTGTTTTTATACTTAAAGTGTTGTCATCAGTTTAAATTCACAAACCTCAACAGGCCGGGTCGTTTGCACTGTGTATTTTCTACGTTATTTTGACCACAAATGGGACACACAACCAAAAACCAAGGCCATTTGTAGACCATTAAAACATTGATATCTTTTAAATACATGTTTTTCACTTAACAGTGATGTAACATTTCAAGAATGCATGAAACATTCAAAGAAAAAAGTAATAAGACATGCAACGAATTAAGAAAAAAAACATGATTAACAAAGGCATAACCAACCCTTCTGAGTCATCATTCTGCACACTGTGCTGTTTTTGAGACAGGAACAGTTGTAAGACCCCGGCAGATTGGTGCAGATCGTTTGCCCAGGACATGCCATGGGTGACACGCACTCATCCAAGTCCACACATCCGTTTTCCCCTCGACCGTTGTCTTTTGTAGCTTTCCAGCCCTGCCTACAAGAGCATTTGAAGCCTCCTGCATGGTTGGAGCAGGTTGCTGCAGGGTGGCATTGACCATTAGCCTGTTGGCACTCTTCAAAGTCTACACACAGAGGCCCGATACTCACAAAGCCGGGCTTACACACACATATAAATGACCCTGGGGTGTTGTGGCAACTAGCCAGAAGGTGGCACGGTTTGGTCAAGGCAATGCACTCATCCACGTCTTTGCACCAGGAGCCATTTCCGGCAAAGCCTAGAGAACAGTGGCATGAAAAGGAGCCAAGGGTGTTCCAACACCGCGCAAAGGGGTGGCACAGTGAATTCTTACATTCGTTGGTGTCAACACATGCCTGTTTCTTCTCTTGATACCCCAACGGACAAGAGCAGTTGTATGCTCCAGGGAGGTTGATGCACATCTGGTCAATGCGGCAGGTGGTGTTGTCCTTGCACTCGTCAATATCCTCACACCCCCCGCCAATGGATTTGTACCCAGGAGAACACAAGCAAAAGAAGGATCCTGCTGTGTTGTTGCACAATGAGTGCTCAGGACAAGGGGTGCCATCAGTGATGTTACACTCATCCTCATCCTGACACTCAGCGCCACTTAGAACAAACCCCTGATTGCAGGGGCAACGGTAAGACCCAGGTGTGTTGACACATGTTGAATGGTGCCTACACACTGAAGAGTTAAGGGAAACAGAGCATTCATCCACATCCACACACTCTGTCCCATTACTCCAGAATCCTTTGATGCATTCACAGTAATATGAGCCAATAGCGTTCATACAAGTGCCATTGGTGCAAAACTCGACCAGCTCTGCGTCACTGCATTCATCAATGTCCACACACAAGTCATCCACATGGGAGAATCCAATTTCGCAACGACATAAGTGGCTTCCATTCGTGTTGATGCATGTGCTATGTTCAGGGCATGTAGAATTGTCTCGGCACTCATCGATATCCCCGCAGTTAGTGTTGTTGCCTTGGTAACCTTCCCAGCACTCGCAGACCAAAGATCCAACTGTGTTGAGGCAGTTGGAGAATTTAGGGCACTGGATGAAGCCAAGGGAACACTCGTCGACATCCAAACACAAGGAGCCGTTGCCTGAGAAGCCTGGGTTACATGTACATGTGTAGCTCCCCTCTATGTTAGTACAAGTGTTGTTGTCAGGGCAGGTGAAGTTCCCCATCACACATTCATTCATGTCCTGACAATGTGTCCCATTGTTTTGAAACCCTTCCCAGCAGTCACAGATGTAGGAGCCAAAAGTGTTGATGCAGGAGGAGAAGGAAGGGCAGACTTGCAATTTGTCGCATTCATCCACATCCCAGCATTCGGTGCCATTTCCTTTATAACCATCTTTGCACTGGCAGTAGAAGGACCCCCGATGTTGGTGGCACTCAGCCAGTGGGCTGCAGCCGCTACTAGCATTCAGGCAGGTGTCCCCACTCACGCATGTGCCCTCGTCATACACCAAGCCAATGACACACCAACATGTGTAGGAACCAGGGGCGTTGTTGCATGTCATGTTCTCACTACAAGCCGTGCTTGCCTGCTGACATTCGTCGACATCCACACAAATAAAGCCGTCACCCTGGTATCCATCTTGGCACTGACAGATGTAGGACCCGTTTGTGTTGCGGCACAAAGCCTTGGCGCTACAGTTGTGTGGCAGGATGGAATTGTGCTCACATTCATTCACGTCCTGGCAGTGAAAGCCATTGCCCGCCATGCCAGGTGGGCAGGCACAGTAGAAAGATCCAGGCGTGTTAGTGCAACTGGCAACTGGATGGCATCCTCCATTTTGGACTTGGCATTCATCAAAGTCTATAATTTATCCAAAATGGGACAGTGTCAGGGAAACAGCCCCAAATGGTGCTCAAGGGGATTCAATTTATTGGGGCAAAAGAACCAACTGGTGCAATGGACATCAAATTATGAGGAATTGATACTTACCAGAGCAGTTCTTCCCGGCACCTGTGAAGCCGCTGAGACAGAAGCACAAATAGTTGCCCATTGTGTTGACACACCGTGCAAATTCACTACACTCCTGCTGTCCTGTTTCACACTCGTTCACATCTGTGGAGGGAGGTTGGTAGAAAGAGAGGGGGGGACATTTTAGAGGGCAATCCATTATCAGAGGGAATAATGTGTGTGTGTTGTTAAAGTTCTACACATCAACTTTTATTTTGAAGTAAAGGTACAACAAATGGCTTAGTTAGGTCTAGACGGACCAAAAGGAAACCATGTCAGAATTTGAGAAAAAGAGATACAACTCATTATTCTGATGTGTGTTAAATTGAAATGTGTAGAAACTCATCTGACTATTGTTCATTGATAGGATTATATACAGATGTACAGATGCAAACATGATAATATGTCAAAATGTGCTTTTACAATATTTTAAGTGTAATGTGACAGAACCTAATCCTTGTTTCATGGTTTATGTCACTTTTAATGCAATATTTTCAATTGTTTCCTGAACTTGCTTTTTGTTCAAAACTAGAATGAGCATTAACACTAAATGTTACAGACACAAGGGATAAACTAGTTTGTTTACCTAACAATGTTCTCAAATCTGTCTTCTGTTTGTCTTCATTGTCTGCTTTTTGATGTATGTGTATTGTAAAAGTGAAAACAATAAAAGATAATATAAGACAATAAAAGATAATATAATATATCAGTAGTATTTTTTAAATTCACATTGCCATTTTTGTTTCACTTACTTTACCTTAGTTATGATTGACTTATTCACTTAACATATCAAAGATGTCTACAGCAATTTGGAGGCTTGAAAACACTGTACACTCAATAGATTCATTTTAAAACAACGATAAAACAATCTTACCAAGACACAGTGTTCCATTGAGAGTGTAGCCTTTTTTGCAGACACAGGAAAACGATCCAGGGATATTAACACACTCCGTTTTATTTTGAGGACAAATGTTTTCACTCTGGCACTCATCTATGTCAGAGCAAGCCAGTCCGTCGCCCACATAACCCAGGTCACATACACACTGGTATCCGGCAGGTGATTGGTGGCACAGGCCGTGATTGTGGCAGGCAGGGTCACACAACAGACTGGGTGGCACACAGGTGCCAATAAAGGCAACTGTGCCATTCAAACATGAACAAACATGACTACCAGGGGAATTGATACACTTTGAGAAGGCCGGGCAAATGGTATCGGAGAGGGCGCATTCATCCACATCCTGACAGGAGAAGCCGTCACCTTTGAAACCTTGCTGACAGGAGCAGAAGAAGGCCCCAATGAAGTTGGTGCATAGCGCCCGTGGGTGACATGTGTCTCTCGCAGAACACTCATTTATATCGTCACACTGGGTGCCATTTGCTGAAAAGCCTCGCTTACAGGTGCAAGTGTGGGACCCAATGGTGTTGAGGCATGTGGCGTTGACATGGCACGAGTTGTCTTTACACTCGTCCATATCAATACAGTCCATGTTGCTGGCTGGGCGGTAGTAACCGACCCGACACGGGCATTCGTAAGATCCGTCGACGTTCTTGCACTCTTCATTCACTCGACATGGGTCGTTCTGCTCCTTACACTCATCTATATCTTGACAAAGAGTCCGGTTCACCAAGATGAAGCCTGACTGGCACAGGCAAGAGAAGGAACCCTGGTTGTTGACGCACAACGCTTTGTTTCTGCAACCTCCCCTATCCACCAGACACTCGTTCACATCTTTACACTGGATCACCCCATCTCCAGAATAACCAACCTGACAGGTGCAGTTGTAAGAGCCAGGGAGGTTCATGCAAAGGGCATTGAAATGGCACTGCGTAGCCAGTGAGCACTCATCCACATCCGCGCAAGCGAAGCCATCTCCCCTGTATCCTGATGTGCACTGACAAGAGAAGGAGCCAGGTGAGTTTGTGCAGGTTGCGTACGGGCTGCAGCGGCCTTCCATACATTCGTCCTGGTCATCGCACTTGGAGATGTTGAAGATGAAGCCGCTGCCACAGTCGCAGTCATACGACCCCGCAGAGTTGACGCAGGTCGTGGTTGCGGGGCAGACGTTGGGATCTGCACACTCGTCAATGTCTTCACACAGTCGACCGTCTCCTATGAAACCTCCCAAACATGAACACTCGTAGCTGCCGAGCCTGTTGATACAAGCGGCGATGGGGTCGCATCGATTGTTTCCGTTGCATTCATTTACATCTGCGCACGTGAGTCCATTTCCATCGAAACCGCTGTTGCAGGTACACTGGTATGACCCCATGGTGTTGATGCAGTCCGCATAAAGACTGCAGGTGTTGCTCGCACACTCGTCGATGTCCACACAGCTCTGCCCGTTACTCTCAAAGCCATTGTTGCACGTGCAGCTGTAGGTGCCGGGCAGGTTTTGACAGCCTTTGTAGCCGAGTGAAGAAGAACACACACGGGGAGTCTCTGAACATTCATCGATGTCAAGACACAGGTAGTTCCCGTTGCCCTTATAGCCAGCATTACAGATACACATGTAGGACCCTGGGTTGTTGGTGCAGGTGGCGTTCCAGTGGCAGATCCTTTGATCAGTGCATTCGTTAACATCCTTACACTGAAAGCCGTTGCCCGTGAAGCCATCTTGACACTTGCACTGTCGCCCACCCTCTGAGTTCGTGCAGAGGGCATTTGCATGGCAACCCCCATTGTCTTCTTGGCACTGGTTGATGTCCTTGCAGGTGGTGCCATCTCCGACAAATCCACTGAGGCAGACACAGCTGTAGCTGCCCACGGTGTTGTTGCAGCGGGCCTGCGAGTGACAGCCGTACAGGCCACTGAGGCATTCGTCAATGTCGTTGCACAGCAGCCCATCGCCCTGGTAGCCCATGCGGCACACGCAGGCGAAGTTGTTTCTGACTTTCAAACACTCGGCCTGAGTGTGGCACTCAAGGCCCGCTGCTGCACATTCCTTCGGGTCGGCAACTGAAAAGAACAAAAGGAAACACTGAATGTGATTATGTGCCAACACAATTTGAAAATATGTCTTGGGAGCATTTGTGGTGTCCTGCTGTCAATATGTCGAGTAAAGAATGCAGGTGACGGTAAGATACCTGCACAGCAGTATTCCAGCCCTGTCAGTAGATTTACAAGCAACAGGAGTGGAATCCTATGTGGGCAAAGAGAAGAATCATGAGAATGGTTGTTTTGTTTTTCAGAAACCTAGTGACCATAGAGTTAGTATTATTGAATCTGATCTTAATAAGCACAAGTGACATATGGGTAAAGAATAAAAAATGTTACATGCTATGTTTAAGAAAATAAAAAACACATCATGTAATTTTAAACAAATGAACTCTGAAATATCATCCAGCTCTGTTCGAGAAATAGGAATTAAAGTATTGATTTGACCAAAATGTAAAGTACTGTATACAGGCACGTGCACAGATAGACCCCTAGTGGTGCTCAAGCACCAGCCCTTTTGCCCTGGATGAGAAAAGTGCCCTTTTTGCTGGAGACACTTTTTTTTCATTTATCAGTATTAAAGAATAAAAGTTACTCTCTCTGTCATCAACTCCCCCCAAATGTTTTTAATATCTGACGGGGCATTTATTTGAGTTATTGTGAGAATTTCGCCCTGACATGCTCCGCGGCCCTCACGAACAATAAAAAACAAAAACTCAGAAATCCATGATTTCAAAGCCTTGCAGCTGTTTACTGACGTCATGTTTGAGATAGAGAGAGAGAGAGAATCTTTTTTGTGTTGTATAAATGCTGTTTAGACAATTTTGAAAGGATGTTTATAAATGTCACGAGAATCCACAGCTAGAAAATAGCAGCTAGACTATTCTAACTAGAACGGGCACTCGGGAGAGCGCATACCTTCGTTGCAGACACCTTTTTGGTACTTGACATGAGAGTGTGGGGAGCTTGATGTCATGTGAACATTTTGGCATTAGTTACATGCCAATTGGATAAAAAATTGACCTCGCTATGGTAAAAAGAAGATTTTGACCTTTTCATGACCTTGACCTTGATCTTTGACCCGATCAAAATCTAATCAAATGGTCCCCGGATAAGAACCAATCATCCCACCAAATTTCATGCGATTCGGTTTAATACTTTTTGAGATATGCGAATAACACACAAGCACACACACACACATACAAATAAATAAATAAATACACAGCGATCAAAACATAACCTTCCGCAGAATGCGAAGGTAACAATGCTAGCTCTCTGTGTCATGCCATCCTTGTGCCTCATTGTTTTATGTGTTATCTCTTTTTTTGTCTGTTCCAGTCTTACAACGATCAATCTTGTAGAAAACGGACAACACGGTTCAGCTAAAATAGTTTTAATTTACAGTAGAGTAACAACACAAGTGATTCAAACTATGGTTTTTAGCCTTCTTCACTTTCAAAAACACATTTTCGCTGCTTCTGAATTTCCTCTTGGCTGTTGATGTCTATCAATATCGCTCATTTTGAAAATGAGGTCAGAGGGCAATACGGATCTCTATCAGACCAGCGAGGAGGGCAATACGTGGCTGGCATGACGACCCATTATCCAATCAGAACACTTGTACTGTTGTTGCTATATAATAATTCATCTTTATTCATAAAGAGAATGTAAACTACCTGTCTAAACCTGCCCAGAGGAAACGCAGGTCGAGGACAGCATCATTGGTGTATTGCTGCTTATGCTTTTTTGGCAATGGGTGCCCTTTTTTTTAGGATTGAGCACCTGCCCCCCGAAATGTCTGTGCACGTGCCTGACTGTATATGTTAACTGTCTTACTGCACAGCCAGCTGTAATCCCACTGAACATACCCAACTGAACTGTTGGGTATATTGTCACAGTTGTTGTCTTATCTTGACTTACCACCAAAAGAGGTAATTTCCTGTCATTCTGCTCTTAAGTCAGAGCATGATAAGTATCCAACATTACAAGCTATTTGTACAAGATGAAGTATGCTGATTTCATATATATGTATACATTTTACAAGGTTTCAATTGTTTTGTCATTTATGAAATACCTGTTATTCATCAACCATATTATTTCACTGATTTGTTAGAGGCTCAATTAACACAGTCTGTAAAATATGCATATTTTCTTTAATGCCGGAAAATGTTTTATTATAAGCCACTACGGGAAAAACAGTGTCAATATTGAAATGTTGGGGCTATTTTTCTTCAATAAGATTGCGACTTTCAGACTAGTGGAAATAAAACATAAACGTTTACATCCATCCAATACACATTTAGGTATAAAATTAAAAAAAGTAAGTCTTTAGAATTCAGGAAAAGTCACCAAAGCATAGTCTTAGAAAATGCTTAATTTGCATATTTTAACGAAACATTTTAGAAAACTTCTTCATGTGAGTAATCAACTGTGAAGTTTTGTGGTGATAATATCAAAGCCTATATGTTTGGTTCTTTCTGATTGGGAATTGGGGATTAATTTTGGTCGGCTGTAGCTCATGTGGTCATCCCATAACAACAAGGTACCCGGTTCGATCCCCGCTTTCCCCATAGTTGCATGTTGAAGTGTCCTTGAGCAAGACACTGAACCCCCAGTTGCTGTTGGCATATCTCCCTCAAAAGCTATCTGTTTGTCGTGGCTTTTGATTTCTCATCTTTGTTTTTACAACACAACACCAAACACGCAATCCATATCCACATCCATGTTTTAAAGTTTTGAGCCAGAAATGTCCATTTCAGTAGTGCTCATTCAACAAACATTCCAGTTCCATCTCTAATCTAAAGGTCAACAAATCTGAGAAACAATCATTTTGAACCATATCCAATGTTCAGATTTCTGTTTTGGAAATCAATGCAAATTAGCACACATTTAATAAAATATTGTCAAATTTGCATAATGCAATTTCAGAAAAGGTTGCTGAACAAAAAGCGTTGAAGTTCTCGACTGAGGGAGTGTCATTGTGATATATAGTAATTAATATGTTTAGTCTATTTGCCTTGTGTTTTCCCCAAAATATTTAACATTTCCCATAGTTTCTAGGAAAAAAAAAAGAGTCAACATGCTCGAAACTTAACATGGTCCAAATTGTACAGTTTTGAAAGCCAAATGATTCAAAAGTCCAATATGAACAGTTCAATGGTAAATTCTCAAGGACTTTTGTGAAGTGTCCACAGCTTTTTTTGGGGAAAGAGCACAGCATGGGACTTTTTGGATCCAAGGTCTCATTATATAATTTAAGAACATGGGAAATAAAGCATGAATTGATTTTAACCCAGCTCAGTTCAACCCTTTTTGTATAAGTCATACCTTTCAAGACACTCCCTGCCACTACAATTTCTTCTGAGAAGACTGAAACAAAGCTGTTTTCAAGTTGTTGTTAAGTTGTAATAGTTTATTTTGATTTTGCACATGTACAGAGGAAGTCTTATGCTTTAAATTAATACATATAGAAAGATATTATAATAGGAAATATTAGGGAGAATATTATTCTGACTGTATAATGTGATTTATTGTAGAGCATAGGGAAAGACACTGCATTGACTGTATGTGATGTTCAAATGTGAATGGCAAGAGGTACTGTTTATATGTATGTGCATGGAATGAATGTTAGTTAGTATTTCAGAATTGTCGGAGCCGGTCAAAACCCGTGAAGTGATTCTTATCTGGAGAATAAAAGACATGGCTTTTATTGTGAAAATACTTTTAGAAGCTTGACCGAAAGTGATGTGTTGACCCAGGGTTCGTGATGTTTGACCCCTCCATTTTGATAGCGGACTTTGAGCCAACAGGAAGGTTTTAAAGGCTGAACTAACCTTTGAAGAGTAGGTTATTGTCTGGTTTTGCGACTAATACTCTTTGTACTGGGGGAAATCGCTCTTTCGTCTTGACCCGGGTTAGACAGCAACACTTGCTTCCTTCAAGCTTGTACCTGTGGAGCCTGGATCACCACGGAACCCACGGTCATGAGCTTTTGGTTATTTGTTCAACATTTGTTTATACTTCTTGCCATTAAATATCGTTAAATTGATTCATCGCATTCCAGTCCTGATTTCCATCGAGCGCGAGGGGCCTCATCATAACTCACTCTTTAGTGTTCAGTTTAGTTCAGTTTATTTTATATAGCCCAATATCACAAATTAACAATTGGCCTCGGTGGGCTTTACAATTTGTACACATATGACATCCCTGACTTTTGACCTCACATCGGATCAGGAAAAAAGACCCTTTACAGGGGAAAAAGGGAAGAAACCTTCAGCAGAGCAACAGAGGGTGATCCCTCTCCCCGGATGGACAAAATAAATGGATGTCATGTGTACAGAAGGAAGCATTACAGAGTTACATAAACACATTCAATGAGTATGTTAAAGGTTATCTGGTCACCAACCAGACACATCACAGAGATGTGTTATTTTTTTTTAAATCCCCAAAAGGCTCAAGGGAATAGTTGAGCGGGAAATATGAGAATAATGACACTCCCTAATCTGAACTCATCTATTATATGTTCTCTACCTGTGAGTGTAAATATCTTTTATGCAGTTTATTCTGTGTGAACATAGATAACTCTTTGCTGAAATCAGGACACCCAGCCCTGCATCTCTGTTTAGTTTATGAATTAAAAGAGCAAGATATAATGTGTTAATAAGTGAGCTTGAAAAATGCTTGTGTGTGTATTTTGTTTGGACAGATGATAGTTTTTTCCCAGAGTATATGCTAAGCTTAGCTAATCAACTTCTGGCTGCAGAATGTCTTTAGCCTATGACATGTTTTTGTTGAAACATCTGTCTAAGTATTCTTTTGATATTCAAGAACGATCCTGCTCCTATTTCATAAAAATAATCTCTAAATAACTGAGCAATTTTTCATGAGAATAAGACCGTAATGACAAAAAAGCAAATGTTTTAAATAATGACGATAACAAACATTGAACAACAACAAATAATACACAAGTTTCGAAGGGTTATTCTGACAAATAATATAGCAATGAATGCGCCGTAATAATTCGCTTCCAAATGAAGCTTTTATGTTTTAATCATGTTAAAATTGAAGTATGAAACAAAGATGAATACAAATACAAAGAAATATGTAAATTGGATCAGGGTCACATGTGTTGGATGAATGATAACTTCACAAAAGAATCTTGTTAAGTGTAAGGAGCCACTATTAAAAGGACACCCAAACAAGAAAAACATAATACAGAGATTAGCGCTCACCGCATATTTCCAAGTCTCCCGGTGGTCTTTGAGTCTTTTTTGGGGCAGAAAGTGCAAATTCCCTTTTCATGGATCTCTCTCCTTCTCTACGTCTTTCTCCGCAGAGTCGAACGCCCTCTCGCCCAAGTGGTTTCTTCCGCCTCCCTCTCTTCCACGTCTGTCGTGATACCTCCACCCCTGGGACACGCAACAATGGCCCCAGCCACACCATACAATGCACTGCCCTGACATCTTAAACCACTGGGAAGAGGAACACCCATATTCTCCTGCTTGTGTGTCAGCCCTCGCACAATAAGTGGACCAGTCCCCCGCGGCACTCGTTTTTGTCCTCCTCGCTGTAAGAAGACAGGACGCCAGAATGACTTCTCGTCACCCGTTCAACAAGGATTACTGATATTTCACTGCATGATTTCTCCAGTCTTTGTTGGTGTTTGTATTAAAGCTGCTTGTTTTGAGTTTAATCAAACCATTGAGATGTCATACCACTTGCAGCTTGCTTCTGGTGCAACCTCTACTTGGTAAAACATAACTGGGATATCTTCACATCAGTAAATCCTATAAACGTGTCATAAATTAACTTGCACATTCTTTGCAATCACTGCATTGTTCAGTGTGGCAAATCCCAATAATATGGTATGAGCATAAGACAACAGCGCTGCTATCCAGCCCTGTGTACAATACCCGACACACAGAGTCATAAATCCTTTTCAGAAGCTACTGCGGCGATAAGATGATACTGAGCTGGTTTATGAGTTACGTCCACAGGTGAGAGGGAGCATTTGTTTGTGACCTATTGTAAAGATTTCAGTATCTGATCACTCGGGGCCTGTGCAATTGCTTATCCTTGTTACACTTGACATTTAAGTCATACTCTCGACGGTCTGGGTTTTGTGTTGCTTATCAGTCTGTGGGCTGATTCTCCACTTTTTAAAGAAATGATAACAATGAACCCTATATGTCAAACAAATTCTCTCCCAGTGACACCTCTCTCTGGCAGACGAAAAGTAGCGGTTGGTGGTCATTCACCAACCGTTAATTTTCATCTGCCAGAGAGAGGCGTCACTGGGAGAGCATTTTCTTCACAGCGTCATGGAGTTTCCAAACTTCCACCTAGCTAACACCAGAGTATGGTAGTGACAAGGACTCTACAGCTATGCTCGTGGTCTATCGGGTACAGCAAAGCTTTAGCTAACATGCTCACAATAGATAGGTGAATTCCCTCCCTTTCCCGTGGACACCTATGGGACCCTATTTCGTAAAAAGAAAGAAATTTATGGTAGTCAGCGGCTAGAGGCATAATTGTCTCATCTCATTACCTTTGCATTGAAAATGCGGAAGGTAATGTTTTGATCGCCGTGTATTTATTTATTTATTTATTTGTATGCGTGTTATTCGCATAAGTCAAAAAGTATTAAACCGAATCGCATGAAATTTGGTGGGATGATTGGTTATTATCCGGGGACCATTTGATTAGATTTTGGGATCGATCGGGTCAAAGGTCATGGTCAAGGTCATGAAAAGGTCAACATCTTCTTTTTACCATAGCACGGTCAATTTATATCCAATTGGCATGCAAATAATGCCAAAATGTTCATAATTCAATGCCCAATCTTGTGATATGCGAAGGTATGCATTCTACCGAGTGCCCATTCTAGTTTTGTTATGTCATGAAAGTCTCATTTTGTTATAAAGCTGTTGGTGTTATAAAAAAAGGCTTAACACCCAAAAGCCACGGTCACGGATATCATAGCTTCAGTGAGAGACGCGTAAGCAATGTCTGAAAAGCTGCGATACCCGTGTGCACAACTGGTTCAATGGTCGAGCAGGCTCATCCTTCAATCAGAGAATCGTCAGTTAGATACCCGGCTCGTAACGTGCTCGTAATGTGTATGTATGTAATCCACTGTGCCAGCATCTTAAATCACACTGTTGGCATTGGCGACGTACGCTGTGCAAGACAGGAGCTGTAGTTACCTGAGCGGTTTCACACAAAACAAATGTTACTATGCGACAAACTACAACTTAAAATTGACAAACATCCTATGTGTACATGGCACAATTCTAACTCTGCCTTTTTTTCCCTCCTAAACAAGATCCAATGGGGGACACCGAAAGGGGCGGGACTTTGCCACTCTATGACAATAGGCTTGTTTGAGATAAGCCAGTCCTGCGCAGAATCAGTCACCGCCGATCCGATCTTGCTTGTTCTGACGTCATGCACACGTGGTTAACAATGATCTCATGAGAGCGAGGTGACCGCAGATTTTAGAGCCAGGCCCCTGCAGCTCTCCACCAACTGGGTGGCCCAGTGTATGATGGGAAAATGCCTGGCTGTCGCCACATCAAAGAACTGATTGGCTCTTAGATTTGACAGCAATTTATATATTGTTGTAATATTTAATGCTCAATTGTTGACAATGAGTCTAGGTTTAATCTTAAAAACATGTGGTTGATAATAATAAAAGCTTATTTATACAACACATATCCAAACAAGTTGCAATGTATTTCACAAGCTGACATAAACAGAACAAAGGATAGCATAAAATGCAAGTACACGCACATTTCTACACATAAATCTATTTATAAACAAATGTTTATAAATACAAACAAGGTCTGTGAACTACAATGAGCCGAAAGATCACAACTAACAGGAAGTAACCTTTTCTGTGACTTTCTGTGTGTTCTTTGAAGGAAGCTGAAAACTGTTTGACTTGACCGCAATTTTTTGTTTACACCCCCTGCTGCTACCGCCTGCTCTCGTCTACATTCAAGGCGAGGCTAGGTTTTCATGTTGATGTTTAGCAGGCATAAAGTTTGAATGCAAACATTTGATAACAAGCATAAAGAATAGCATGAGGCTGATGGGAATGTCATTAGTTCTGCATGTGTTAAATCATAGGTACTCTTACATTTGACCTGATGATAAACACCACCGTTATTGGATTCATCCTGAGGGTGACATGAATGTCGGAACCAACATTCAGTGGCTGTTTAAATGTTCAAGAAGAGCTCACTAAAAACCGAATGGCCTTTTGTCTTTCAGATGTATAAAGTGACAACATCAAGTATGTTTATATTTCAGTCTGTGCATTAAATCTACAAAAAAGAGAGAAGAAAAAAAACACCTGTTACTCTGGGTGTTTGTGCATTATTTTAAAATGGTTTCGGACTCTGCTGGCATGTATAGTCACAGGATTGCCTAAATTGACTCATTTTGCTAAAGTGGTGGTTGAGGTATGCAGACAGATTTAAATAAAGGCTGTCCCTGAAACATTTGTGGTAAGTGGGGGCAAGTGTGGTTCAGTCGTGAGCACTGACCGTGTTTACATGCATTCGAATAACTGGCTTAGTCGGACTGAAATCGAATTATCCGTTTGATGTAAACACCTTTGTTCGACTATGTGCGGTCCGACTACGATCCGATTAACACCCCTGGATAACTCGATCCAATCCGGTTGATAATTCGACTATCGCGGCATGTAACGGTGAATTGGATTAGGAACTGGACTTTGCGTCTTTGCGCATGCTTGAGATCCCGACGCCCTCCTCCCCCCTCCCTCCCATGTCGTGACCCGGAAGTCGGAAGAGACGATAAATTGTCACTGCCGGGAGCCTGGCCGGCAGAAAACAAACAAACAACGCCAATAGCGCCATTTGCATTCGCTGTACTCCTATTAATATCATGCAAGAATAGTAGAGGGATGTAGCTTCGCCTTGCTCTCTGTTCGCCATCTTTCTCGAAATGTTGATTTTGTTGTTGTTGGTTGTTGTTGGTAGTGGTGAAGAGGTCAAGCGGAAATGGCTGTATCACCACGAGTTGTAATGAAAACAGCGCCACCTATCGGATAGGACATGCTTTCGGCCAATGTTTCGAATTACTCACTGCCATGTATATTGGGATAACAGCAGATCCCCCAAAAGATAGCAGAGTCCGACTAAAGCAAGATTCTAATTATACCATCATGTAAACGCACTGAGTGTCATTCTTCAATCATCGGCAGTTCAATCCCCGGCTCCAAACCATGTCGATGTTTCCTTGGGCAAGACACTTGAAGCCCAATTACTCCTGTAACTATGCCAACTGTATTATAATTATTATTGTTAGCTACCTGATGGGCAGGTGGCACTTTGGCCACAGCCATCAGTATATGAATGGGGGTAAACGGGTGAATAAGTCGTGTTAACGCGCTATGAGTGGACGGGAAACTAGAAAAGCACAATATAAGTACAAGTCCATTTACCATTTACATGGAAGAACTCGCGAGGAAGAGTATACTACGCCTTGATGGGGTCAATTCTGAAAAAGATGTGCATGTACTTTAGTGTAAACAGATATGAATTATTTCCAGCAACCACAGAAAAGGTTTCGTAATACAACCGGTTTGGCCATCGGGGCACGGTGTATCATTTGTCATGTGTCACCATGAATTCTAATATTTTTTCAAAATCTGAATCATGTCTGGCCATAAAATGTGAGGTGAAGTATTATTTAAAGCTACACTGAAGAACTGTATTACAATGTTCAGTTGAATTTGCGGTCCCTGTCAACGCGAACGGTAATGTTTCCAAGCAGCATAATCCTTTTTAGGGAAACCATTTGCAGCAGGGAAACATTACCGCAGTCCATTTTGGGTTTTATGTACCTCTTTGCTCTTGAACGAGCCCAGCAATAAAAAAAAACATTGGTCTTTTTTTGTCGAAACTATTACTTACTTACCTGAGGCTGTGTCATCTGACAGAGCGTGACTCACAACCTGGGAAATGTTTTTCTTGCCTCTGGTTTCTGTCAGCTGAAGATACTTGCCTCGGATAGTTGACGATGTCACTGTGTCACAACATTTTGTATGCATATTCCTTTAAAGTTGTGCATTTTGCCCAGATATTGGGAGAGTTTAGGTGTAGGATATGAAATATGAAGTACATGAACACACAACTCTTAACATGGCTAAATGCTTAGAGTGCAGCACACATTTGGTAAATATGATGATTTAATAGCTGAGGGAACGCAGATTACGACGTGATAAGAATACACAGTGATATTATAATAGTACAGTATGACATAATGGGGATATATGAGTATCATCACAAGAGTGTAGTGTAAAACTATGGTTTAAACTGTCTAAAGTGATATCTGCATAATAACCCTACATTGAAACAATGAAGACCTTTACATGTAAAGAAAAATATGTTTTACATAATTGATGTAAACTTTTTTCGTTGTTGGTAGAGAGAGAGAGAGAGAGAGAGAGAGAGAGAGAGAGAGAGAGAGAGAGAGCGAGCGAGAGCGAGAGAGAGAGAGAGCGAGAGCGAGAGACCAAATATGGTCACGCCACACCGGAAGAAAGGTGCGCTTGACGAACCCCTCCTCCCCCTATCTTAATCGACGATGCAAATTGGAGTGACGTCGACAGACTACTTGTCTTATAAATGTACTTCATAACAGCTCGTCAGTCAGTTGGACAATAACCATCAACATCGGACATAATCAACAACCAGCTCTGTTGCGTCACTTTGGTGGTGCTCGTACTTTTGAATCGTTACCTTTTGTGTGCGCGTGCGCGTCGAGTTTCTCCCTCAAACAGGTTCGACCGCCGGGACACACCTGCAAGGAGAAAAAGAAGCACGCCTTGTTGTCCCCCGAACGCCATTCTTTAATCTCTCTCTGACCTCTGTGGAAGACGGAGGAACCGAACAGCGATTTGTTTTACAACAATAAGTCTTATTTGGGCTCGTTTTCATCATGACAATGTGGATTGTTCTCGTTCTCGTTGCCTTTGCGGCGAAAGCTGCGGCTGCCCCCTGTAAGTAGTTTGATTTATTCAGTCATTTAAATTAGAAAAAGTATTGTAACGCAGTTTAGGCTAACGCGTCTCCTAAATGTCACTGGCTGTTTTCTATTTCAAGTGTACTTTCTCTCCCCCTTTTTTCATCTTTTATTTCTAAAATGTGAAATGTTTGTTTTATTTGTAGTAGAAGTAGTGAGGAAACTCTGAAGTAGGCCTACGACCTGTTTTTTCGTCAAAACGCAGGCAGTTTAGTTGTCGAGTGGGGGTTGGGAGGATCTGTTCCGCTCTCCGGGGACTTGTCTTGTTTGGAGGAACCAACGCCCAGGTGTAAACCTGTTCGTCCACCTGCGCTCTGTTTATGGGGCTGTATAACCGCCAATGCAATAAGCCCTTCACGGGCCAGACTTTCACCCAGCCTATATGATACGTTTCGGGGGAGGTGGGGTTCGCTTCTGTCTACTTATGTTGCATATTGTAAAACGCAATACGCACTATAGAGGTGTTCAAAGTTGAGCCACAAATTGATATTTAACTTGCCGTGCACTTCTGGTACTTAAAGTTCTTGTATGGGGTTGCGTACATAATTTAATATTGATGGTATAACTTGTGTTGCTGACCTCCTTTTAAACGAATGTTTTTATTTATATAGGTGCTTGTGAAACTTTGAAGTGGGCCACCTGTGAAGAGCCATGCGATTGCACCGTTATGGTCGGCGTCAACCAGAAACAAAAGCTGAACTGCAAAGCATGTAAGTAAACATCATGAGGAAGTTATCACATCTGTTTTTCTGGCCTTTCGCAGGTGTTTGTTCTGTTGCCTGATCACAATTTACTTCCCCCTCCAACCCCATTCAGTGATCCCCAAGTGCTTCTTGATGAAGGCCGAGATGCACCTAATTAAAACGGGCAAGGACTCTCGCTCAATCGGTGGAAAGCCGACAGACACGGCCATTGTCGACAACGATGGCATCTACGACCCGGATTGCGAGACCGACGGCAAGTTCAGGGCCAAGCAGTGCAACAACACGGAGGAGTGCTGGTGCGTCAACAGTGCTGGCGTCCGTCGTTCCGACAAGGAAGACAAGAACATCAAGTGTGAGAAGCTCGTCGAGACCAAGTAAGTGTCGTCATCCTCATCGGCCCATCTGAATCGTGTCGGTGTCCGAGCGCTAAATGTCAACTTTCTTTCCCTCCAGCTGGGTCCGTCTTCAGCTGACCCACAAACCAGTGACCACTCTGTTGACCGCCAACAATCTGAAGGCGTGAGTACATTTAACAGCCCCTATTTCAAATTAATTAATAAACGAAACTACATTGTTGACATCAGTTTCGATGTTCCACAATTGTAATTCCTTTCGAAATGGTTTGTTTCCCCCTTAACGCAGTGCCTTTTCCGAAGCCATGAACAAACGTTACATGAACTTTAACAAGGACTTGGTGAAGAATGTTGAGGTGCGTGTCCAGTCTTTTGAAAACTCCAAAAACAAGATTTGTATTTCTTAAAATGGCATCACAAAAGAACCTGACTAACGATGCTTCCTGACTGTCGTGCTGCAGTACGACGCAGATGCCCGCATGATCGTAGTGGATGTGAAGAAGCCAAAGGGAGACCGCCAGAATGACCTGACCCAGATGGCCTACTATATGGAGAAAGATGTAATCTTATATTCAATTTTTATTTTATTTCTGGTGTTTAAATTGTTTGCATTTGGCTTAAAGAGGCCCCGGAGACTGACTCGTGTGTTTGCTCCCCTGCAGGTGAAGGTACTGCCCCTGTTCAAGAACCCGCTCAAGTTCGCACCCACTGTGAACGGCCAGAATGTGGAAATGGAGACCATCTTGGTGTACTACGTTGATGAGGAGCCGCCGACTTTCACCATGAAGCACCTGTCGGGCGGCATCATCGCCGTCATCGTGGTGGTGGTGCTGGCCGTGGTCGCCGGCCTGCTGGTCCTGGTGAGTGCGCGTTTACTTGAATGGCTGTCTGTCTATATTTTTTTTCATTCGCCCTAAATGCAGATTTTAGAGTACGATTATGTGTTCTAATATTCTTTTGTTGATGCAGTTCTTTGCCAGAAAGCGCCAGAATCAGAAATACAACAAAGCCCAGGTGAACTGCCTTTAACTATATAAAATAAATTTGAACTTTTTGCACAATATAATGTGTTTCTAACAACCTGTGTTTTATTTGATCTCATTCAGCAAAGAGAATTGGACCCGATGTAAAGTCTTCACTGCAACGGGACAAAGCATCTGCTTGTACATCACTTTTTGGACGTTCTTTGTGTTTAAAACTTTTTTTTTTTTTTTTTTACGATTTAATTGAGGAATACATATTGTAACAATCAATGTGGGGTTTTTTTCTCTTTTTTTCATGTTGCCAAAGCTGGTACCGCCATTTATTTATAAATCGTGTAAAGTCTTAATGCATTGTCCATCTATATGCCATAATGACCTGGGCTTTAAGCGTGCCTGGCACATGCTGCATTTTTAATGTTGGAACGCGTTGAGTGGCCTAAAATCTGTGTTGTAGATTGTACAGTTTCCTACCTAGTGTGTATCTGAATATTTTTAATAAAATCTTTTTAAAGACACTTTGTAGTGCAGGTTTCGTTTCTTCTGTGTTTTGTCTGGCCGCAGTGGGTTGGAGGAGGGGGTGAATGTATGAGGAAGGGGAACTACAGGTGCTTCTCTATTCCTAAATATAAAATGGTTCCTCTGATACTTAAAGTCGACCCAAACGCATGGTTACAGTGAGTGGCGTGTCCCTCTCGCATTCTTCTGACCTTCCTTTCTGTCTCTCACGGACAAGATGGCCGCTTTGCTTGTAAATGAGCCAGTTTGCATGGAGCAGGTTTCTTACTCGGATGAGTTTGACTGGGTGTGGAAGCTTTGTTTTGCATGTTTCACTATCCTGGTATGCTTTTTGTTTCTTTAAAGGAAACTTAATCTCATGGTTCCACCTGTTCACATTTGTTCAGCGTGTTTCAGGTGGTCAAATTTTTGTTTTTGTTTAAAGCTGTACATCCTGAAACTGTTCAACCGGTCAGTCTGGTTCCGGCTCATGCTAAGTCCAAATACTGGGTTTAAATGCAGGGTTTTATTCTAACTGAGCAATGACTGCTGCGATATAGGCAGTTGAACAATCTGTCAGTGAAATCGTAGTTTAAAAGAATAACGTGACACTGGGGCTTTCTGTCGGCTGAAGACCACGCCTTGTTGTCCCCGTTTAAAACCCTTTGTCAACGCTAAGGCCAACTGGAGGTCTTTATTTTTCGCAAGCGATACAAAGGCATCGCAGGGACAAAATGGACGCGAATGTAAAATGTTGCTTTACTTTGAAAGCGTATCCATGGGATTCAGACTTCCTGTTTCATTCTTCATTTACGGTTTCGATCAGCCACTTCTATTGGCCAGTTAATCATTTGTCAACATGTCGAGGTTCTCTTGCCTCACCCAGTTCCCCCTCCCCCACACACACACACACACACCTTTGTCTCCACAGAAACAAAAGCATGTCTCTAACTAGTTCAGACAGGTTGGGCATTGTATGTCCTCCCCCTCTTGTGAGACTGCAGGAATGAGGCGTGTCAGGCACCTGCTGCAGGTATCAACGCGTCAGTCCCATCCTCGCCAATGACGAGGCCAGAACGAATGTTTTTGTGGGGGGAAGGGAAGAAACTGCGGGAAGTGGGAAAATGTAAGTCTCTGACTGTTGTGGTTTCTATGGACTTCGGCAACATGGATTGCTTTCATTTATAAACATTCTACACTGAAACTAGCAGTTCCTGTAATTTACTTTATTCGAGCAGTTGACTGTAATTATAAGACTTATTCCAATGTATAACATAGCACAGGCTGGAGATAACACTAGGATGAGATATCACTCTTTTAACCAAAGTACCTTATGTAAAACAACCAAATAAGGCCGGTTCTTCCAGTTTGTCCTTTGATGACTGTATCTGATCCTTTAAAACTTCACATTATGTGTCACGCCAGGTAACAGACAGAACAGAGAACCCCCAGCAACTGAAATGCCCATCCGCCCACCTCAAACTTCTGTCCCATCCTCTTACTGCCTTCCTCTAAATCAATTTCTGCCGAAGCGTTTCATGTGGAAAACAGAGGAGTGGCTTCTCGCTGGGTCTCAGTCCACCAAAAAAAGACTTCCGGTATTTATGTGCATGATTGAAGTTTCACCGCTCTCCTGGCTATTCAGTAACTAAAGAGCACATGGGGTCCAAACTGGTGCCCTCTTACAACCTAGTTTCTATGTCTATTGCATTGTGCACCCAAGACGCAAGAATTGTCACTGCACTTCTTGAATGTTCTTCAGCTGCAGTTTTGCCTCTTGCTTTTTTCCTATCGATCCGTATCCTTCATGATACAACAAAGAAACACTGTGAGGCTTTTTTCATAATTATTCCTTAAAGTGTCATCGTCTCTTCTTCATTGTGCATGATGGTGCGTTCCTTTTTTTAAGAAGAGGAAAATAAATATTTTACTTCAAAGGGCATCTCTAAAAAATGGAAAAAAGTAACTGCACAGCCTGGATAGATTAATGAGATATTAGTGGGACATAAATGCACAAGCTCAGTCTTTCAATAAATAGTGTCTTTCAGGAGATGTCAGATGTGAACTGCTGCGACCTCAGCATAAAAAGTCTAAACTAAATCTAAACTCTTTTGGGAGACAGTGCTAATAACTTCCAGCAGGCATTGAAGTGACCCTCGCCCATGTGAGACATAACTATCGGATCGTAGTGACTAGAAAGAGGAGCTTGTGAATGAGTCTTGTATCTTCAAATGTATATGAGGCAAAAGGCAGGTCCGCTTCTGGAACCATTTCCAATTTGAGTCCAGGCAGACACAGTCACCTGGTTTAAGAGTTCCAGCCCCTTGATATAGGTCCATCGTGGAATATGCCTACTATTGAATATTTTAACTCTAAATCTGTCCTTCTGTACACATTACTCTCCCTCCAGGTTTCTTCCTTTTTTCCCCTGAAGGGTTATTTGGGAGTTTTCCTCCGATGTGAGGTTTTGGGGCAGGGATGTCTTGTACAGATAAAAAAAGCCGAGAGTAATTGTAATTTGTGAAATTGGGCTATACAAATAAACTGAATTGAATTGAATATGAGGCAAAAGGCAGGTCCGCTTCTGCGAAGATTTCCCAGAGTTTGAGTTTCCATGCTGTCACAGCAGCGTGGGGGTCTTGCTGGGGCGTCCCAGCGCTGGCGGGGATTTGCTCCTCAGCTCTTTGCTCTTCAGACTGATGGGATGCGCCGCCATCAGGGCCGGTGCTGAGAGGTGGTGGGCGGCGGCCTTCTGCTGATGGGCACTATTGACGTAATTGGAGACGAGAAGGGTGATCTCCCTTATCTGTTGACGAAACACGAGACAAAGGATGGGAGACTGTGACTTCGCTAAGACATCCCTAATGCGGTTCGTTTTAGCCAAAGATTGGCAATATAATTATGGCAGGAAATACCATTTTAATTTGAAAAAATGACCTTTAAGTCACCATCTATCAACGGAGGAGATGACACAGTGGTGATTGAGCCTGTGGCCCGCTGATATTATCTGTCTATAATATAATATTTATATTTTAGCAGTGCTATGAATTGGGTTTCTATAGCGACATGAGAGAGGAGAAAAGGCCGTTTTACAGTTCACTCCATTGAATGCACACAACCATACAAACACTTCTGAAAACTTGAAGCCAACCAAGGTTAAAAAATATGACAATCTATATCACTGTCTATTGTACAGAGAGTAACTCATTTATAAAATGTAAACTCATGTTTACAATGTTTACTGAGGGAATAAATGAGAAGTTGAGGCATTTTCTCATAGACTTCTATACAATCAGACCTCTTTTTGCAACCGGAGGAGCCCCCCCTGCTGGTCAGTAGAGAAGAATAGGCTGATAGACGTGTTTGTAATATTTTGTTATATTTAAAGTTAAACGTTTTCATGTTTTTGATGATTTCATTCACGCAAAACGGATCCAGCAAAACTGTTTTAAACCAGTAAGAAGAGGGTGGATAAAAAAAGGTCCATCTCTTACTAACCTTGGAGGCGTCTGTTGCAAACAGGTGTTTCTCTGTGGGTTTGTCTTTGCTGGTGTTGCCACCGATGTTTTGTCCGACGACCAGCATGAAGTCCTGCTTGCAGCCCCCGAACGTCATCAGGTTCTTGAACGAGTGGGATGCCAGCGGCTTCTGAACACACAGATCCACAGACATGTGACAATATTCTAATGAAGAAGGTAGAGCACAAACATGGAAACTAAATTCACGTGGCGGTTTTGAGTGTCAATTTAATTAAACTGGATCCGTTCAAGGGTCACAGAGTTTCCTAAATAAAACATTGCTATGCTTGCACAGCATTCAATGAGTCAGTTTGATATCCCGAACATTTCCCTCTCTGCTATTTGTGTGACTTGTGCTATAAATATGATCTCTGTAACGGTATCAGGTAATTATGCCTGGATAGTTGCAGGGAGGTCGAACACCAGAGATGCTTACAACAGAGTTGTGCTCCAGTACGCTGATACCATCTTCGTGCACAGCCAGCCAAACGCGTGCACCATGCTCTGGAGAGGGAGTGATGGTCTGAAAAAGGGCAGAGAGAGAGAGATCAATCTCTCGTTACATTTCTTAATATACTACAATATGATACAATGAGAGCAGTATGCTACACAACTATATTATAATGTTCTTGTTCCTCACCAAACGGGAGACACATGAAGTGGATGCATTGTATGCTGCATGAATGTTAGTGGAGCACAACAATGACTGACATTGAATCCTCCTGCAGCCGGTACTTAACACCGCTATGAACACACCACAGTCGCCGCTGCAACATCACTGTATGTTTTGTCAGCAACCAAAACAGAAATGGAAGCTCCGTGCATGAGCATAGTACAAACTGTTTTTGTCGACGCTGTGTCAGCGAGCTGCTAATTACAGTCCTATACGATGGTGTTTTCAACCCTGTGAGTAAAATGTGATCCTGGAGAAACCCATTGTAGCGGGGACTACAACAGAGGAGGTTTTGTACTATATATTTTAATATATTGTAATATACAGCTGTCACCAAACTTTAAAGTGTCATAAAAAATGAAGGAAAAGCACAATCGTGGTCACACTGTGGAATAACCACCTCAGTGTCCGTCACATGCTGCAACAGGGCTAAAAAAGACTTTTTCCCAAGAGACATCAATGGGAAAAAGATGTCTGTACCTCAGCGGATGAAGAAGACATAAATATTGTTGAAATCATTAGGTCAAAAAGTTGTAAAATTAACTAACAGGCAATTCCTTGTGAATGAGCCCGAGAATGAGCATGGACCAAGGGCCGGGAGGCGGGGTTAAAGGAAATGATAGTGTGCCTGCTCTATCATTTCCTATCATCTCTGTTAGAGCTTTCTATTTACTCTCTTTTATATGCTTTTAGTATCTCGGCTGATGATAAAATCCCCCCCCCCCCCCCCCCCCCCCACACACACACACACACACAAACTTACCTCTGTTTCAAATAATTTGGCACCAAAGAAAGGCCACTTTCTGGCAACGGTCAGGTAGATCCTCACACACTCGGAGGAACTTCGACCTCTCAGGGAGGCCCAGCGGGCGGAGAGGCGCTGCAGCAGTTGCCTAAGATTGAGGGTGGGGACACACATTTAATTGCTCCAGTAAATTATGCAACCGAGTTAATTTTGAAATTTGAAACTTCAGAGCATAATTTGCAATACTTTCTAATCAGACTGGATTTGTTTGAATGATGGAAAAACTGATAAGAGTTACTGTGTGATCAGAAGTATGACAGGAAATGAAACGATTAACTGCCACGAAACGACTTCCTGTGATGGAAACCTACACTTTATGACAGTGACAACATTTGATGACGTTATAACTGAGTTTACAGACAACATCACATTTAAATAAATAAAAAAATCCAAAAACAAAAGAAACACACACACACACACATACATAAGGGGGAAACGTGTGTAGACTGAGCCAGTCTTCAGTGTGTTCTGGTACCTGAGCTGCTCCTCAGACGTTGTCCTGCGGTAATGTTTCGGGTAGAATCTGTCCAGGACCTGCTTCAGGGTTAGGTTAGACTTGGTCTGGGCGGGTCCAGGGGCAGAGAAGGGGCGCTCAAAGTCCCCAAACTCGACCTGAACACAGACACAGTAACTGCATTCTTTGTTTTTTCCAGATGGGGTCTGGTCTAACAAACAATAATATGGGAAATATTTGTTTGTTTAAATGATGTATCCCATCCAAGCCAGGACATATTGTAAACATTTAAAAAAGCTAACAAAAAAGTCCATTTCAGACCTGGGCCAGCAGGGCAGCCATCTCCAGAGCCAGCTCCTTGTTCACAGGGAAGTGTCCCGCGGCGATGGCCTCATTCGTCTGATAAGCCAGCAGCAACCTCTCCCTATCGGACTCCCCCCTGACTTGGAGAGAGAAATACAGCCTATGGATGGAGAAAGAGGTCGTACAAAAGTCAAAAAGAGATGGAGATGATGAGGGAGGGAGGGAAATGGCTATGTCCTTCTCCACCTGTTTTTGTAGGTGAGGCGGACCGTCCTGGTGTTTTCAGACTTGCCAGTGTGCTGCTCCTTAGAGGCCTGCTCCCATTTGGAGATGATGTCACAAATCTGCGGGCGGTATGAAGATGACAGATTTACGCGTCAGTTAAATGGAACACAGTCTTTTTTTTTTTTAAATAAGCGTTGCGTGAATAGAAGGTGCACTTTGATGCTTCCTTGGAGGAAGTGTTCCAGCTCTCGTCCGGTGGGGTCATCGCTGTACAAGCTGAAACCTGATAATCCGGTTTTCCTTATGCCGGTGTCCTGGTTTAGGCGACACTGGAACTCGTCCACTGTGGTCGAAGCATCGAAGCTCACCACCTGAGGGAATGCAATGCAATTTATGACAATGACCGTGACAGTTAAGCTCCATGCTAACATGTTTACCATTTTAACCATTTTGAAAACTAATCGTGAACTAAACATTTATCCGACAGATCTAGAAAACTACACAACGAATCACACAAAAGCATCACGTTGATTTGTGTGTTTACCAGATATTTATATGTAAGTTCCTTTTAAGTAAATCATTCAGGATTAAAAAGGATAAAAAAGGACTAATCGAACTAAATATATCTCAGCCGAGTAACACAAGTCACTAAATCGACTCAGAAGGGCAGCCCTAATGCTAACGTGTGCTACACCAAACACAACGTACAGCTAAGTCTAATTGAAATCTTCGGAGGTTTAGAGCCCAAAGTATGAAAGGTGAATGACATGGTGGCATTTGAAGAGCTGTTTAGGGAACAACAGCATAATAACAATTCATCCTGAGGGACACTACTACATTGTATAGCAATCATGGAGCAATATAATATTTTATGCAGATTTACATCAGTCCAGAGCTGATACTATGATGTCATTGATTCCAGCAAGTATACACTGAGAGAGAGAGCAACAGGGAGTGACAAAAACAAACACTCCCTCAAGAGAAACCGTGACTCAGAGCATACAAGCAAAAGTGGTAAAGGGACTCTATCTTCCAGTGTTGTGTATACCTGGTAGGTGTTATTGAGGAAGTGGACAGGGACACTGAATGGCAGGGAGTGATGATAAGGGTTCCTCAGTAGGATCGACAGGATCTCCATACGGGACAGCCTGGCCTGCCTCTCGCCCTTCTGCTGGGTCCGCTCCATGGAGCGCTGGCAGTAGATGGCATACTTGCCCCCCTCCGTCCTGAGGACACAGTGGTATAAGAGTGGTACGCACAATGTTCACTGAATGATTACGATCAATCCAGTTCGTAATCCCCAAATAATACACTGATAAATGTTTGGAGATTAGTGCTAATGTATGCTCTTAAATGGGCACTTCAGTGATATGCTGCAGCGATAACAACGGATGGTTAAATGGCAGCAGCAGAAGTAGAGATATCCTGACTTTTATTCGCCAGTATGAGGTCAAGCTCCCGAACGGCTGAATCCTACTTTTCACGAAATGCAATTTAATAGCACCTTTAGTTCGGCCTCATCTGACTGGTAAACTCCCATGTTTTTTAAAGCTCTAATAGAAGTAGTAAAACATTTCTTAATCAGCATTAGAATGTATTTAGTTCCACCCTCTTGTATCCCTTCTAGTTGCAAAAAGCCAAAACGGCGCCGGACAAAAACAAGACGGCGATGGCCAAAATGTCAAAACGCAGTCAACAAACAAATGGCTGATGTCACAGTGACGATGTCCACTTCTTATACTGTGTATATTAACAAATCTCCTCCACTCTGTGGGAGATTTGTTACTGTATAGAGAGGACATTATTATATAGGGGACATTATACTTGTACTTTATATATGCTGAGTAGCTGTCCTTGTGATGAGGAAACGAATGTGTTCATATGTGTCAATGTAGTGCCCCTTTATTTGGATGGAATTTAAGTGATAATAATGGTACATAAAGAGCTATATTGCATATACCTGAGGCATATAAACTGGCTTCAAGTTGATGTATTCTTCACTATATCCCTGGAGGGAAGCTACCACAGATGTTTGTATAGCAAGATTTACTAACTGACTGTAAAAGGGCGGCTCCCATAATAAATTTCAGTCAACCGACAGAATATAAACTGACAATTTGTTAGCTCATCGATTTAATTCGTCTTCGGTCATTTTTCAAGGAAAAAACTCGAAACATTTGAGTTTTTTCCGCTCTGTGAAAATTAAATCAAAATCAAAAAAAGGCATTGGTTCTGGGAAACTACTTACATTTCTTTAGATAAAATTGACTAATGAGAAAATAATGGGGACATTAAGTACAAACAACATTTCCAGACTTGATCATGTTTTTTGTTTTGTTTGCGGTGCTTCTACGTGGTGCTTGCAAAAGTCCTGCTGCATGCTGACGTTCGTGGCCTGTAACAGGTTCTAGACGAGCACACTGAGTCACAGTCTGTAATGTACTTTATTTGGCTGCAGACTGTGCCTCTGCTCTCCACTCTCGTGCCTCCATCTCTATGCCACCTCATATCGGGTAGAGACACTAATCAGCTGATACTCTGCAGGTGAGGCCAATTAGGGCTACTCCGGGCACCTGTTCCCTGAGCCACTCCCCACATACATCCACAGCTGATCCGAACTCCACCCAGCCACCTCGGGGCCCCTGGGGTTTTCTCACCTGGAGTCTCCGTGTCTTTTGAGGTGAACCTGGAGCAGCCAGAGGAACGGATGCTGAGGCAGAAACAGTCCGACACACAGGGCTAGAAACTGCCAACCCTAAAGGATGACGCACAGCGTCAGAACAAACAGTCACAAATATGAGACAGAGAATCTGCAAAGAGCCTCAGTGCAACGTGTGATAGGTGCACTGGAAAACGGACACTTCTCCTTGTTGCATTTTTGGTTCTACTGTAAAACAGTTGTCGCTGGTTTTGATCCTGTTGATCCGACACTGAGTTCATTCATGTACGAGCTCACAAAGGAGCCACCAGATCCTGCTTGACATCTTTCTTTTTTTTCAAACAGGTAGTGCTTCCATTTCTGCCTTCTCGCTGGTGTTACTGGTATATCTGGTTATAGAGGCTATCGTAGATTACAGGAGGGCCATGGTCTTTTTCTTTTGAGCGATATAGCCTGAAATTGTTTGGATCTATGATTTTTCCACGCGCTTAAAGAAAACAAAACCCTTGAAGATTAAAAACGTTTTCAGACTTTCAAAGGTCTGTTTTTTTTACAGTAAATAACACAAGCCACGGCTGCCACCATGTGGTGAGTGTGCAAACCTGCAGGGGGGCCGGATGGCCGTGCGGCTGCCTCCTCTGAGTCTGCTTGATGAGCTGGCAGAAGAACTCGTTCTGAAGCTCTGGGTGGGCCAGACACACCTGCAAGGCACTCTGGGCCAGCGAGACGTGGTAGTCGATGGCTGGAGCGTCGATGGCCACGTTGATGAAAAGCTGACAAGTCTGAAGAAGGGTGAGTGTTAGAGTTTGAAAAGACAGACGCAGGAGGAGATATCACTTTTTGACTGGAAAAAAATAGCATAACAATGTTTGGTGTGTGTGTGTGTGTGTGTACCTTAAAGAGCTTAACGGCCTCGGTCTGCAGAGCTTGTGATGGCAGGGTGGTGAGAGGAGACAACAGGGCTTCCTTACTGAAACACAACATGGGATGTCTCCAGAACTGGGAGTCTGAGAGAGATAATAATGAGAACATGTCAATCATATACAATGTGCTCCATTCAAGAGGCAAAACATATTTAGAATCACTATGAATGAACAACAGTTAAGTGACAAAGTGGAGAAGACTTACTGCATGTACCCCCTAAACTCAATTCAATTCAGTTTATTTGTATAGCCCATATTCACAAATTTGAAATTTGTCTCAGATTATTTTATGGATTATTTTCTTTTACCAATACACTTTTCACCACATCTTGTTTTGACTGTTAAATTTGAAACAAAGTAAAAGAAAAAATTAAGTCACTGATTTGTATCTTAAAACTGTGGTTCACTCACAATCTCATCTAGTTTAGGGAGACAAAAGTCACTTTTGTATCAGGAAAACAAGCATGTTTACAAAGTGATTATTAACGCCCGTATGAATGTATTTTTTTCAAAATATATTTAATTCAGTCTACCGCATTTTATGTTTAAGTATGACATTTATTTTTTAAGTAAATCCAAAATGCAATCAGCTATTTATGGAAGACCATTTTCATGGGATAACTTTAAAAAATAGGTTTTTAAGATACTAAGTCGTAATTTCGAGACAGGTAATTATTTTAGTTATTTGGGTTTACTCATTGTTTTGTGATACTTAGTCATTTTTGCAATACCAAGTCATTACTTTGAGATACTAGTTATTATTTTGAAAATATTAAGACCCTTTTAAGATTTTAAGTTACTATATTGCGGTGTTAGATCATTAATATATTACTCTACACTTTTTATCAGAAGGCTGTTATAGGCTGTGAAGTTTTATCTTTTATTTTTGTGATGCTACAAAATGGGCTTCCACAGGCTATTAGCCAATGAAAGAAACAAAAAATAAATTCATTTTGCAAAAGATACTTACCTGGATCTCCATCCAGTTGGAAGAGTTTTCCCACCAGTTGTTCAAACTCAGTGCCAACTTTGCCCACTCTGGTGCCTGCTGCCAGAGACAGATGGTAGAGCCACGCATCCTACAGAGCCACAAACAATAACACAGGTGATATGAGAGGCACATTTTCATATTCTTATGAGAACAGATTCAGGTCAGGTTATATCACTTCTCAGTTGCAACTTATAAAGAGTCAAATTCTTTTCATTGGTTCTATAAATGAAATTGCCTTCACCCGACATGAGAGTGCAGAAAAAAACTTGGAGGAAAAAAAAGAAGAGGATATACAATGTTCTTCCGGAGCGACGCTGACCTTTTCGTGGAAGGACTCAATGAGCAGGTAGGTGGGCTCTTTCTCCTGTGGATGGAGAGCGATGGTGAAGGATGCCGCCTGTAAGCCCCGCCCACACGCCTTTGGGTCGTCCCTGGAGTCCCTCGAACGGTCCACCTCCTCAATCCGGGCCTCCCACAGCTTAATCTGACCTAGGGGGAACTGAGAGCACACACATGAAATAAAAGTATTTTGCATCGCACCTCTTTGAACCTTTTTTTAATTTTACAGATTTCTCACTGCGTTGCTGCATGTAAAACATCCGAAGAATTTACCCGACCAGTTCGTGACAGTTCTGTCATTCGAACACGCAAATTCCATGTTGAATCTCACCTTATCCTCCTCCTTGCTGCGGAAATAGTACAAGGTTTTGCCAATCAGAGCGCACCAAACCCGCTTGGAGTAGCCGTGCTTCACCTGCCATGGAGCAAAGACACAGTTCACTGAAGATGTAGAAATGTTTGTGAAAGTCATCTTCTGAGATGAGACTTGAAGGTTGGCAGACCTTGACGAGCAATCCCTTCATGCCTGGGCGAATATCCGGCTGGGTGAAGAGTGGACTGGCGGCCTTTACCCTGAGCACGCTCTGCAGCACCCGAAGCCACTCCTCCAGCAGGTTGGGGGAGTCGGCTTTTAGGTAATAGACACGCTTCCCTGTCACTACCTGTGGTGCACACAGCGACAAACAAAAAAAACACACCAGCCAAAGGTTGGTGAAGGATAGGTAATTTCTGTGGGAGTATATATTTGAGGATGGACAACAACAGAAAAGACTAGAATGGGCACTCGGTAGAGCACATACCTTCGCATATCACAAGATTGGGCATTGAATTATGAACATTTAGGCATTAGTTGCATGCCAATTGGATATAAATTGACCGAGCTATGGTAAAAAGAAGATTTTGACCTTTTCATGACCTTGACCTTGACCTTTGACCCGATCGATCCCAAAATCTAATCAAATGGTCCCCGGATAATAACCAATCATCCCACCAAATTTCATGCGATTCGGTTTAAAACTTTTTTTGTTACGCGAATAACACGCATACAAATAAATAAATACACGGCGATCAAAACATAACCTTCCGCATTTTCAATGCGAAGGTAAAAATACCTGCAAGACTTGTTTTCCCTCTTCACGGGCAATGCTGCTGGTCGCGTTGACCTCGATCTGACCCTGAGGTTTCCTGATCACGTCACTCTGTGAAAGGATAAGAAAGTCAACAGAATGGAAGATAAATACCACTTGTACCACATTTAATAGTGAGACACTAAAGATGTCAGAGACACAAATATATGAAAGATATAAAATGTTGTAAATGTAAAAAAAAAAGAAAAAGCACAAAATTGAATGATGTGACTTTCATAAAGTTTATGAAACCCACGGGCGAGTTGTAGTAGAGCAGCTCTCCGTCTTTGAGGATGAACCAGCGTCTCTTCCAAGTTTTTTTCCAAGTCTTCACCATTTTCAACAGGTAGCCTGACTTCTCCATTGGTTCCTGCAAGGACACAACACGGTTCAGTTCTATGTACGACGCCCCCATGACTCACTGAGATATCCAAATATCTCAAATATTACCATCTAGACGAGTCATTGTACTACTTTATTTTACGTTATGTTTAAATTACAGTATCTGTAGTTCTGTGATATGTAAAAAACTAAACAATGCCAAGCATAAAAAAGAATGTAAAGACAGAAAGGTACATCTGTATTGAGACAAGATGAGGGAACTGTTGTTTTATGCCTGAGAGGAGAAGGAGATAGATTAGTGGGGGTCAAGAAGTCACCACAATTTATTTTTTTGCCTTTAACTTTTAATGGCGGAAGGAGGAGAAGCGGACATGGTGGCGGATTCAATCTCGAAGCTTTTCGAGATTGAATTTTTTTTTTACAATCAAACACTTGAAATGATGAAGGCACTTGCAAATGACACGGTAGTACAACATGTAAACCATACTTTGGACGTAAAACGGAGGACGATTCAGGAAAAGAAGGACATTATATCCTACGGCCGCCCGACCCCACAGCTAGCTAGCTTGGACCAGCAATGTTCAGCCCTGAAACGGATTAAGCCATATTCCAGAAATGCAACTGGGGAGGTTCAACTTTCATCACTGGCATCCATGACCATCGAGAAGGAGCTGTTAGTGGACTTAAAACTCAACGACAAACTCTACGATCGCGTCATTGAGTTGAGTGTTGGCAAAGAGAGGAGGATGGACTTTAACTTTATGTGAACGTGAGTTGGTGGGTTGTGTTCTGCAGTAGCATTGTGTTCATTTGTCTCTGTTGATTTTATTATATGGTTATTTCTGATTCTATTGAGTATGAGGTGTTTTAGTGCCACAGTTCTGTCTGATTGTTTTGTCATGTTTTTAAATGTGACTGTCATTGTGTTTTATTTATTGTTTTTGTAGGTGTTGCCCTTTATGTAACTTTTTATTTCACTTGTGTCATGTGAATACGACTCACAACTCCTTTATTTCTGTCTCCTTCACAATAAAAGCCCTGCACTGGAACACTGGTGAACTAATATCTTACATTAGGTTGTTCAGCTGTAGTAAGACGGCATTGAGGGCCTAGGTAGAAAATGCACAGCGCGCCACTGGAACTCACCCAACATAAAACAATATCTGTGAGATAGAAAATGTTTCTTTCCGAATTTTTTTGTTTTAATGCTGAAAGAGCATTTCCCAGTCTATCTAATAAAATAATGCTTTGAAGGATACATCTGGTGGAACTACCGCCGTTCTGTTGGTGCGTCCAGCTAAGACCATAGACTCTATATAAGAAGTGAATGTAGTCATCGTCATGTCATCCACAGATTTGTGAATCGAGTTTGGCCATTCGTCGCCATCTTGGCTTTTTGCAACGTGAACGGAAGTGACCGTATTTGGATGTAGAGAGACGTACTAAGCTCTGGTAAGGTAGCGACCTGTCAAATGAACATCGTGCTGTCTTGAAGATGACTTACAATTAGAGATTAAGACCATAAACTCATGTTTACAATGTTTACTGAGGGAATAAATCGAGACAGAAGTAGAGTCATTTTCTCAGAGACTTCTATATGATCTGACTTCTTCTGGCAATCAAGAGAGTCGTCCCCTGCTGGCCAGTTGAGAGAATGCATGTTTAAGACACTTCGACTCAGTCAGAACTGGAGTTTGCCGCCTGGTTGAGTCGGTCAAGAGACCAGTCTCTCAAAGAACAACATTCAGGGATGTCAACTTGCTCACTCACGCTCTTGCCGTTGTCTCCGGCCGAAGAGCAGGTTTTTGAGAGCTTCTGGTCCGGTTCAGAGCACTCCGTATCGGTGGAGTAGGCATCGGGGGGGATGGCGTAGTCGCTCTCTGATGTCATCGAGGAAATGGACACAGCTGGAGAAGGAGGAAGAGCAAAGTTGATGAGGGAGCATGGGCCTTCGTTTTCAGCCTCACATGTCGCTAAACATCCTGGGACGTGCTGTAACCTCTCTTGAGGGAGCGTGGGCTTCCATCCTTGTGGGAGCTGGAGGAGGCACGGGAGCTGCAGAGGGAGCCGTCCTCCTCGCCCGAGCTGGACGACTCCTCGGAGCTGGACGACTCGTCCGAGAACGGGCTGCTGCTCAGCAGGGTGGCTTTCTGCGAGACGAGGGGGGGGGGGGTTCACAAACAGAACAGCAAACTGGTAGTGGCGTGTAAGCTGTACTCACCCCCTTCAGAGTGGTGTAAACTGGAGCGGTCATGTTCTTATAGACGAGGGACGTGTACATCACAAAGGCGGGGTAGGAGGACTGGAGGGAGTGGTCTGCAACGCACAGATCACAGGTCAGTTACTCAATGCTGTGAAAGGATTGCCTTCTCGCCCTTACCCGTCTCACCTTTGCTAGCAGGGTCCGTGCAGGACGTCTCAGACAGCCGGATTCCCGATTTCGCCACAGCATAGATGCGACTCTCCTGTGGGGAAAGAGAACAAATGATTTCTGAACTGTCCCCCAATAAGTTCTTCCAGTAGGAAAATATCCTCTGACTTATTGTGCTTTGTAACCTGCAGCTGGCCTTATTCTGTGATGTCGAAATCTTATGTCAAAAACAATATTTTCTGACAAACTAAAGTCATGAACTGACCTGTAAAACGTCCTCCAAGTCAAATTACGGATTACTTTTTTCAATGGAGTCTGGTGTGTTTGGAGAAGAGTGAAGATGGACAACACTTCAGTTTTAAAGGCAAACTAAATTTTCTATTCAATTCAGTTTATTTGTATAGCCCATTTTCACAAATTACAATTTGTCTTAGAGGGCTTTACAATCTGTACATATAGACATCCCTGTCTCAAAACCTCACATCGGATCAGGAAAAACTCCTCCTATTTGTACTAAATGAGTACAAATATTCTAAATAAAGCTCAAACTCAAATTATATTGATTTCTCTTTGGGGTCAAAAATAGGTTTTGATGCTGCCCCCATCCACAGCAGTACATTACTTTGCTTCCAGTTTTGGTACTATTGTTTCTCCACATTGGGGTCGTGCAAACAGTAGCCCATTTCACAGCGAGGAAATTATATACTGGAGGAAAACGTGTTGCTAAGAATTAGATCTGTATACAATTCAGTGGAGAGCTTCATGATGGTCTCAGTTTAGATAGATTGTCTTACCCAGGAGGGCAGCCTGTGTAACGGGGGTGTCGGGGGAGCTGAGATGTCAAAACAGATCTCCGGACTGGATTCCTGTGGACCAGGTACGGTCTGCAAGGCTGGAAACGCAGGCCCCGCTGTCCGTGAGCCTCGAGGAGGCGCGTCCCTGCCCATCTCCATGCCAACCTGCTGCTCCTGGTCCAGGTCCGTTTCCTGTGGCCGGAGCGGCCGCAGCATGCTGAGGGCGTTGCGCGTTCGCCCGCGCGCGGCCTCTGTGCTGACCGGAGGCTGGCTCAGATGTCTCTTGGCCCGAGCCGCATTCGTCGAGCCGAAGCTCATCGGGGTCCGCAGCCGGGGCTGTTTGGGCGAGGCGGGGTTATCTCTGGGGTCCTGGGGCAGGTTGGGTCGTTTCGGGGTGAGTGCTGATGCGAGGATGGGGCTGGGGGTGGTGGCTTCGCCCGACGAGGATGAGGAGTCGAGTCTCTGGGACTGGAAACGTTTGTTGAGCTCCTCTGAGGTTTGGTCCTCCTGCTTGGTCCTGGGTGCCCCCTCCTCCTCCTCCTCCTCCTCCTTACACCCTCCCAGCGACCCATCTGGTGACCCCAGCAGGCCGAAGCCGGGTTGCTCGGCACGCTGCATGTCGTCGTCGAACAGAGAGCTGCTGTCGTCTGAAGCAGTCAGGTAGTTCTCACTGCTGGGGCGGCTGAACTCCTGACCCCCAGCACCTCCTCCTTTTCCTCCTCCTCCTTCTCCGTCTGACGCAGCACTGGAAAGCACGGAGGAGACACCACACGACTCGGATCCGCACACACTCTCATCCAGGCTTTCAGATGCACTGTCGTCCTCCAGAGGTCCAGTCTGGTCCCGTCTCTGGACGTCACCGTTTGTCCCTGAGGAGGCTGTCTGCTTGTTGCCCTTCTCTGTCAAAGCAAACATGAAAATACATATCCAAAAGGTGTACCAAAAAAATGTCTTTCTTTTTTAGGAAACATTTTCCGTTTGTTGTTGTAATACTCAGTTTGTCCACAAGAGGCAAGTCCACAAGTGTACTGCCACCAGGTGAGTTTAATTTACATAACTTGCTGACTCACAATGCATGTAGCTTGTGTTTCAAGTGCATAGAGAAATTAAAACTCACTGAATCCTGTCAGTCCTGTTCAAAACACAGGAAAAAGAAAAGAAGAAAAAAACAGCCCAAACCTTATTTTTCTCAACGTTACAGACATAAACATTTTTTTTTACGGAAGTTAATAAATAATATCCTCGTCATAATCACAGGAGAGGAAACAATTGGAAGGTCAGACTTCACAAGAATCGCTAGAATGGTATATCAGGGCTTCTGTACTCTTACGTGAAATAAAAATAACTTTAACATTTCATTGAGTGGGACTACACCGATATGACCTCATGGCTAAAAAGGTATTCTGAGTCACTTTCCAGCGTCCTGTTTCGCCCACAATCCGTTTTCGAATCCAAAGCTTTGAATCTGTGGTGACTCACTGGTTGCGTCTCTGCCCTCCGCCCCCCCCTGGTTGCTGAGGGTCCTCTGGCAGGGTGCTGGTCCAGTCAGCACCTGGGGGCTCTTGCCCCTCACCTGGAAGCAGCCGAATGTCAGGCTGCTGAGGCGATGGGCCTCACCTGGTCGGCACAGGACGCCTCTCCCACCGCCACACTTCTGCTCAAAGGCTGCGGACAAACAAACAATAAAACAAATGAACTTTATTTTCATAATAATAATATCAAACCAGTTTGGACATTCAAAAAGACTGAAAACTCACACTGAACTTGTTTCTGCAACTCCCCAAGCTGAACCTCCTGCTGCTCGTTGGCTTCTCTCAACTCCGCGTTCTCCACCTCAAACTGAAAGAGAAACGTGTTTCAAAATAAATGCCCCTGCCTTGGTCTCAGAGATTTATCGAACAAATACCCGTGACACTAACTCCCCGCCGAGCTCACATTTGAGCCACATTTCTAACTGATAGAAGAAGCTTGTGAAACTTGAAATCTAACGGAGTCGTTTAATAATACCTCGGACAACTTCAGCATCACCCATTCCTTGATCTTAACTGCTTTCTCCTCCACTGTTTTGGCATCCTGAAGTCGACTCTGTTTCTGGTGAGAGAGGACGTAATGTAACAATCTGTCTGTGTGTGGCTTCGTGTCTGCCGACCAACCAACCTGTGTGCCGCATCTCCCTCTGCATTCTTTTGCATCTCGGCGTCCGCCAGCTTCGATGAAATTCCTGAAATTCCTGAAATTACCTGCTCCTCCAGCTGCTGCTCCAGCTGTGCGATGACGTTCTCCTTCTCTTGCACCACGGCCCGCAGCTCCTGGCACCGCCGGAACAGACGCACCTCCGAGTCTCCCGACTGACTGTCGGGCGCTTTCAGCTTCTCCTCCATCCACTGCACCTGGAAATCATACAAACACGCCGCAAATATAACACAAACACACACACACACACACACACAAAGTGAACGCGAACAAGTGAACAGACTGGAGTTTGGGTTCTGACCTGCTGGTGAGCGGTGAAGGCACGTTTTTCGGCATCGTTCGCCTGTGTCTCCAATTGTTGAATCTGGGAAACGAAGAACACCATTTTATTCTTTGTTTATTTGACAAATTTGTTTCATCTCAGCTTATGTTCACTCTCCATATTTTACGATCACTGAAATATCAAATCCACTTTAGTCCCCGAGCCAAACAGCAACAGATAAAGACAGATGCATTGCAGCTGGACTTCAGAAAGTTTATAATACAATTAGGATACTAAAAGTTATGCATCTGAAATGTGCATTGACACATTAGGCATTTCTTTTAACAACTTCCTCCTCATACGAAATCTCTTGCGAATAATTGCTCTCGTTAATAGTACAATCCACACATTTCTTTCAAGACAAACTCATAATGGCGTATTTCTGCTAAGGTTTGTGTTGTCCATGAGAGATCGTAGCGCAGGCCTTTTGATTTCTCATTATTTGTCACCACTGTACCATTTATATAAACTTTCATTATATGTACTTTCTTTACATAGAATAGGTAGTGTATGTCACATAAGTGGAGAACCCATTGAGTCGTGTTCATTGACATTCTGTGAAAAAGCACAGAAGGGAGGCAAACAGTACCTCTGCCTCAATGAAGATGTCCGAGATGTGCGAGAGCTCACAGGTCGGGTTTATGCTTGTTCTGCCGTTGCTTTTCTTCTACACTTTTAAAACTAAAAGAATATAAGGAGGACTTTTACTACAAAGTTACTGAGATGTTTGTCCAGAAGGATAGACGAAGGGACTTCATTTAGTGAAGATAAGACCATGCATGCATTGCGGTAGGCAATATAGCATATTTATTGTTTATTGAATGAGTATGAATTGTGCAATGTTGATTGCAGAGGAAATTAATTCTTTCTCTGAGCCGCTATAAATTAGTGGAATCAAATCCTCTCGCAAGGGCCTCTCCGCTGTAAACTGTTTCCTCGTCTAATACAGCCACATATTTTGAGATGACATTTTCACTCTCGGAAAAGTTTTTAAAAATGAGTGATGAAATATTTTCTCTAAACTTTATTTACACAATGGGCTTTACAGGAGGTTACGGAGGTGCTGTCTTTGAGCGCCACTTCCAATTTCTGTAAAAGTGCTGCACAGCGCCTTTAACCAGTTTCATAATAATGACGTAGGCATCAAATCTGTAAAGGCACAACCGGCTCTTTGTGTGCTCAGATCAGAGCCGAGCATGTGGAATGTGGTAGGAGTGTGTTAAAACTGCAGCAACACTTAAAAGGTCACACACACGTGGATGGACACTTGCGCGCAACAGGACTAACAGCTCAGAGGGAATTGAGGAGAGAGACGACTTCCTGAGCAGCATTCCTCTGAAATTCTTCAGCTCGGGAAAAGTCTCTCAACCCTCAGCGGCTTCATGGAGGCAACATGTGCGGGAATGACATTAAATAGCATTGACTCACATTGTGTTTTGTATTTGGACATATTTTTTGAGCTGCAGCATATAACAATAATTCCTGATTATGTAATCAATCATATTAACAAAACCTGTAGCTAAAAAACAATGAATACATGAATTAGTAAGAAAATGGATGCATGGCCTAACGAATAGAAAATATACTAAACCTCAAAAATATTGGGCTAACATCAACACATGATCCATAATGATTATCTTTTCATGTGGAAGGCCACATCATCAGGCAAAAATGTTGTCAAACAAAATGTAACAAATAAGTACAGAGACTGAAACACTGAAATGTTATTTATTGGAACAATAATAAATTGTACAAACATCAAGATCAACAATAATAAAAAATAATAAATTGACATAGAAACATTTTTAATGCAGCAACACTTCATTTTTATAAAATTTGATGTTAAACTTTAGTATAAAATAATGTCGGGCTGCAACCAACAATTGTTTTCATCATCGACTATTCTGCCAATTAGTTGTACAGATTAATCGCCACGGTCAATAAAATGTATATTTCAGCATATTTTATTGAAATCAAAAGTCTTTCAAATTTAAACATTTAAAGTTTAAATGTCTTATTTTCAGTCCAAACCCCAAAGAAATTCAGTTAAATGAAATCTAAAACATATAATATTGTTAAATATAATATAGGTAAATATAATAAAAAACATTATATATATATATATATATATAGATATAGATACATACACAACCATTATTGTTTGGTTGTGTAATTAATTAATTACATTTTAAGTTAATTTAAATTTATTAAAGAATACATCGTTTTTTTGCAGTTCCTCCATCCAACATTTCCTTAGAAATATGACTTGCTACAACGTTTTAAAAGTAGAATGGGACTTGCAGCCAGCATACAAATGTCAGCTGCCAGCTGCTTGGAGTCCAGGTGGTTCTGTTAAATGAACTGTAGAAAGTGTTCGGATTTACATAAGTGTGGAGCTGGAGCTGTGTTTTAGCTGCAGCCATGTTGCTCCAGCTTTTCCTCTGTGTCAATTTACTCCTGGAGAACCAGACCGGGAAAGCGTGGTCAAAAAAAGAAGCCACACCCTACCGCTCAGTGTTTCCACTGAACAGCGTTCTCTGGATCAAAGTGGAAGCGACGCCTTTACTGTTTCTCACTGTGATTTTTTTGTTCTACGGACAATGTGATATTTCCAGTCCAAGCACTTCAACACTAGTCACCCATTCTTACGGATTCAGACTGATTGGAGAAACTAACATTCACACATATTCACACACACCTTCTACGGGAGCAATTTTAGCCTCAAGTGTCTAGCCCAAGGACACACCGACATGGGCTAGCAGAACCGGGGATCGAACCGCCGATCCTCTGATTGAAGGACGACTCTGCTCACCACTGAGCCACAGGTTGCCCCTATGTCTCTGCATGTCCACGGAGATTCTTCACATGTGGTTTTGGCGATACTGTGTCCCAATTTACTCTTCTGTGCTGATGATAAAAAAGGTTGTACTCAACAGCTTAAAAACCAAGTGGTATTGAAACGTCTCCAGTCAAATGCCAAACAGAAATGTATCCTTTTTATACCCACAAGGTTGAGCTTGACGTATTTGACGGAGTCAGCGTGCCGCGATGACATCAAAGCCATCTGCACCGCAACATGATCAAAATGAGTTTGGCGGTGGCATGTCAAAAGCTCACGTTCACAAAGAGGAACGAAAAAAGGTATGAAATGAAGTTCTCTGGGAATTCTCCTGATCTGAATCACTCTCCGCTGAGTCTACTCCCATGGTGATCAAAAGCGGCAGTGGAGACGGTTTATATTACACAAGCACACTCCATTCTATCTTGATCCTCCACTGGGCCGCAAACGGGAAACCACGTCTCAACAGATATAGCATGTGGCGGAGAATAGCGCATTAATTATAAGGCTTTTTTGGAGCTGGAGACGACGCACACACAAACATACACCCACATACACGCGCACACACAAACTCATAAACTCATGTCTGATGATGATGATGATGATGATGGCCTGGGCCACACCCACGCAAGCACGCACCCACGTACGCACGCACGCACACACACGCACATTGAATATGCGGAAGGTTATGTTTTGATCGCCGTGTATTTATTTATTTATTTATTTGTATGCGTGTTATTCGCATAACAAAAACAGTTTTAAACCGAATCGCATGAAATTTGGTGGGATAATTGGTTATTATCCGGGGACCATTTGATTAGATTTTGGGATCGATCGGGTCAAAGTTCAAGGTCATGAAAAGGTCAACATCCTCTTGAATCGCATGACATTTGGTGGGATGATTGGTTATTATCCGGGACCATTTGATTAGATTTTGGGATTGATCGGGTCAAAGGTCAAGGTCATGAAAAGGTCAACATCCTCTTGAATCGCATGACATTTGGTGGGATGATTGGTTATTATCCGGGGACCATTTGATTCGATTTTGGGATCAATCGGGTCAAAGGTCAAGGTCAAGGATAGGTCAAAATCTTCTTTTTACCATAGCACGGTCAATTCTTATCCAATTGGCATGCAACTAATGCCAACATTTTCATAATTCAATGTCCAATCTTGTGATATGCGAAGGTATGCGCTCTACCGAGTGCCCATTCTAGTTCTCTATGTAACCTCCCAACGATGCTCTCTCTATCACATCCGCGTCGTATATTCCCTCGACTTCAGACTCAAACTCCAGCTCAACCTCCATTCCTGGAATTCCACAACTGGCGCTCTGTGGCCGACCTCCATCCCTCCTCCCTCCCTCCTCCTCCTCCATCGCTCCATCCGCAGCCAGCTCACAAAGCCTCCCTCTGTAGATGCTGCGAGTCACACTGTTGACCTGCAGGTTTTTATACCAAGAGGTATTACCGAATATAGTCGCAGTGTTTCTCAAGAGAACATGCTCAACAACACTGTAAAGCTCTAGTTCAGATGTATTCATTGTCAAAATGTGTCCAACAGAATTAAAACTGAGGCCAAACAGAGAGACAAACTCACCGAAAAGCAAGTCTCCTTTGTCACACAGGACACACTGTGCTTAGAGCAAGAAAAAGTCAGAATAGCTCAAGGTCGGTCGTAGGCATCTATGTGGTGGTGACTTGGCAGCTCTTGAGGTGTACATTTAAAGCAGATGTTTGTGTGGCTCGAACATATAGAAATGTCTTTATTTTTCAAAGAAAAGCACTGTTTTTCAATAAAGATAACATTAATCCAAATATTAATCATTATTTCTAACCTTGTCAATGTCTTGACTATATTTTCTATTCAATTTTCAATTCATTTGATAAATAAAAGTGAGTTTTCATGGAAGACAAACTTTTGAACGGTAGTGTATACTGTATATATATACCAAACATTATTAATAAATTGCATTGTATGTACATTGCACATTGTAGTTCAAGCACTAGATTTAGAAAAATATTTCTGTTTTTGTTTTGTTCGTTCCATCTTAATAGAAGGACTTACAGATTTACATCTTACATTTACATTGTAATCTTTGAAGTGGCTCCTTATAGGCCATAAATAGAAACCACATATTTGTCGATTTATGTCTGTTTTAATGTAACCTAACCAGATTTACACAGGACATCTTCATATTTTAAGTGGACACTAAGGTCACACACTGTATTGAAGTTTAAAAGTACTGAATTAATTTAAACTACATCAGAGAGTAGCATATATAAAATACTTACACCAATAAACACACCAATAAACCTTTGTAATGTCAAACGTTGTTTAACTGTTAGAAAATTAATGTTCTATGCCACTTGTTATATATTTATTGAAAACTACACATTCACTACAGGCTGACCTTTTAACTCCTAACATCTTTCTGTATTTCTGCCCCACCTCATACCCCCTGGTTTAATGTGTTTAATGACATTCATATTGACTGTGACTGAAACATGATTGATCCATATGGCCAGCAAACCCCACCTCCCACATCGGAGGATGTTTTGCAAATGTGGAATCAATCAGAATGGAGGCCCAAACTTGAATATAACACTCCACTCACTTGTAATGTCGGTGTGTGTGTCTGCTCTATGTACAGTATGGTTATGTGTGTGTGTGTGTGTGTGTGTGTTGTCGTCTGGTGGGTGTTTCCAAAGGATAAATATACATACTTTCTTTTTTTTCACTTATTGCCACCAAATTCCGTTAAAAGAGGCATATGAAGATAGCTGCAGCTAAAAATATTCCCCAACCAAAGGACCACTTCCTCTTTTTGAGTAATGTTTGCTAAAAACCCATAGTGCCCACCCGTTTAAAGAAATTATTTTATCTTTAAAAAAATTTAACTATATATTTGTTCCTCCTCATACACTATGCAGATGATACATAATTTATAGGGATGAGGTTCACTGTGTTTCTAAGGGAGATGGAATGAAAATGACCAGCGAGTGTGTTATGTTGAAAGGGAGGAGGGGATGGACTGACAGAAGATGTAACACACACGGCCTCTTTGTCTCTGTCGTGAGATGTGTAGCCGACTGTGACAGCAGACGACACATGTCCCTCTCAAATAGCTGCGTCCACACACGCAACGCAATTTTTACTCTCTGTAAAACACTTTTCATGAAGGACTTTGAATTGACCTTCTTGCATACATGGCACACAGAATATCTAGACTGCTTCAACTTGCATTCTCAGTTCTCGTGGAACACACACACACACACACACACACACACAAAACACACGCGTATTTACAAAAAGATTGAGCCTTGAATGGCTCAATCTTTTCCACAATGCCTCTCGTTCAGGCTTTCTAGGACTCCAGCAATTTTGTAGTGACGTACATGCGCCCCCGCACTGCTTTTAAAAACAACAAGCCCTGGCTCAGGAGGTGGGAGCCACAGTGGAGAGAAAAACACATCAGCAGGGCATGTTAACATGATGAGCTCACAGCATCGGCGGGTCAGGGAGCACAAAGTGATGGGTCATTCTACGACAAAACAAGTGAGTTAAATAGCCACATTGTGATCCATGATTCTGCATAACTTGGAAATATGTGTCTAAAAGTCTGATAGTGGACTGTCTTTTTCATTACCTTCGCATTGAAAATGCCGGAAGGTTATGTTTTGATCGCCGTGTATTTATTTATTTGTATGCGTGTTATTCGCAAAACTCAAAAAGTATTGAACCGAATCGCATGAAATTTGGTGGGATGATTGTTTATTATCCGGGGACCAGTTGATTAGATTTTGGGATCGATCGGGTCAAAGGTCAAGGTCAAAGGTCATGAACAGGTCAAAATCTTTCGCAGAACTCAAAAAGTATTGAACCGAATCGCATGAAATTTGGTGGGATGATTGTTTATTATCCGGGGACCAGTTGATTAGATTTTGGGATGGATCGGGTCAAAGGTCAAGGTCATGAACAGGTCAAATCTTCTTGAATCACATGGAATTTGGTGGGATGATTGGTTATTATCCGGGGACCATTTGATTAGATCTTGGGATCAATCGGGGCAAAGGTCAAGGTCAAGGTCATGGAAAGGTCAACATCTTTTTTTTACCATAGCACGATACATTTTTGTCCAATTGGCATGCAACTAATGCCAAAATGTTCATAATTCAATGCCCAATCTTGTGATATGCGAAGGTATGCGCTCTACCGAGTGCCCGTTCTAGTTCATCTCTGTTATAATGCAACTAGTTTGGGTTTACTGGAGAATTTACAGATGTATTGTTTTCATTCTAAAGTTATGCCATGCAGTTTAACTGCATTTTGGAATATTTTCAATTAATGGAAAGGAATCACTCTTAAAAATAAGATTGTTTTGAAAGTATAAAATGAAAGGAATGACGCTATTCTCTGTCAGATTTACGACAAACTCACAGGCCTCCTGTTACAGTGTACAGAAACCCAAAGTAGCATGAGAACTGGCACACGTTACTGAGTGCAAACCTGCTCAACTAACAGTCAACATAACTCAAGGAGAAGAAGTAAACTGGTGAAGCCAAGCTGAACTATAGAACAATTTGTGTGTGTAATGGTGGGTTTAATGGCATTGAGTAGAAAAGCCCTATAAACCGAGCTAAATTTGAAGCTGTCGAATAGGATGGATAAGAATAAAAAACATGCACGTGTGCTATGTGGGCTGCTAAAAACCCACCAGGGCCGATCTTTCTCCCAAGCCTCCACGGGAGTTTTGTTTTGCTTTCCGGCTGAGCTTACTTTAGACTCTGTAATCAATTGGAGCGGGTTCAGTCCCATCATGCAGTGCGTGGCGGAGCCATGTGGTCAGACTGCTGTTTACATTAGAGCTCTAATCAGCCTCCCTGGAGAGCGGCTTCAGATCTAGGCCACTGAGTGGTTTGGGCCGGCCCAGTTCAGGGAGGGACGGCCAGCCACACCACCACAACTCCCTATTTGAGGGTGGAGGACGATATTTTGGCAATATTTCTTAAAAAAATGCAGGATCCCTAAAGTTTCCATCTCAATGAGGACAAATTTATACCAGGAATCGCATGTTATTAAGAATCTGATGCGAAACAAAAAAACTGGTTCAGTATTTAAAATGTCTCTTATGGCTGCAGAAGATGCTTTACATTCAAATACTTATGGCTCCTCCTGTCCTCGCGCCCGTCTCCATGACTAAGGAGGTCCCGACCCCTGAAATGCATCTCGGAAGGAGACGAGGGCTGCGTTAAAAACCACATAGTAACATACTATTCACACTAAGTGTGACGTGAAATGTAGTCGGTTCCAACTGCGTAGTATCCAAGTTTTGTGGACGCATGACCCAGATTCGACTTCACTGCACCCTTTTGACCTGCAGTTAGCAGCTCCAGCGGGAAAAGGAGAGCTCAGGGCTCCTCAGAAGCATCTCCTTCTCGGGCCAGGAGCAGAGCCTCGCTGCTCGCCTGTCCTCTCCCAGAACCAACACCTACACCACGATGCTTGAGGCCCAGGCCGTATTATTGAGCCTGCTGGAGGAAAGGGAGGCACGGGAGAACCAGAACCAGGACTGCACGTAGCAAGCAGACTGTCAGACCCCTGCTGCAGTCAAATTAACTTTTTGAAAAGGGAGTCTGCTCCTCGGAAACACCACAGGGACCGTCAAAATCAACACAAAAAGAAAGTTCCTTGTTCCTTAAGGTACAAGTAGACGTTGTCATCGTTCAAAAGATTTGATTTGGATTTGATTTATTTCCACTCCATCAGTAAAACACGTTTGAATCGTCCGTTCCGCTAGCACTAAGACGATGAATAGATGATGAATACGTGAGCAGCTCTGCATCTCATTCCTCCTATCCCTGTACTTTTTTCATCACTCAAACGGGCGCCATGTGAATCAGCGACCACTTTCAGCAACAGGTTTACAGAATGACGTGTGCTCGAACCCACCTTGTCGCCGGTGAGCTCTCGAATCTTGATGATCTGCACTCTGAACTTCATGAGCAGTGCCTCCAGGACCACGCACTTCTCCTTCCAGTCCTCCTGGCTCATGGCCTCCTCGCCCTCTGCCATGCCCGGTCGACCCTGAGGAAGACCGACGTGCAGCTGTGACCTGTGATCAGCTGTGTGTCTTCAGTGGGAAATATATTTGACTATTTTATCGATTTGAGTCTGAGGATTTCTACTAAATTCACCAAAAGTCAGCATTAGATGAGGCCTCATTTGCATATTTAAACATAACATTTCAGAAAACACGTCATACAAAAAATTATTGTTAATGTCATGGTGATGTCTTATTAGTTGTTGTTTTTAGCGTGAATGGTTGTCTGTCTCCATGTGTGTGTTTCAAGGCTGTTTTCTGATCAAATTTGTTTTTTCTCCACAAGAAATCTTTAAAATGTTCTGTTTTATATCTCACTATTTTCTGAAGGGGGTTTGTTCCTATTTCATTCCTAAAAAAGAAAATCCCAAACTTTTTTTTCCTTCTGTTTGTTGACATGATGATACAAAGAGACATCCAAAATCCAATTGGCTCTAATATGTCAAGAACATTACATTAAGATGTTGAACCTGGCTTTATCTAATGTTCACATTTCTGTAAATGTATGCAAATCCTTTAATAGAAAATCATTTACAAATACATTTTCCAAAAACACAATTGTCAGTCCTCAACTGTGGAGGTTTCACGGCGGTTGTCATTAGTTATTCTTTTCAGCCTATTCACTTGGGGTGTCTCGCTTTAACAATTTGCATACCTAAGTTACTTATTGTTTTTCTCCAGAACACTTCTTGGAAACAGACCTGAAACTTATAAGTGCTTACTTTTGTCAATATTTAATTAGGGCAACAAGCATGTTGCATTTATTCTTTAAATAACATGAAATCAATTAAACATATCTGATTTGCTGGTGGAAGGCCAATGACGAAACAAATATATCTAGACTAGAACCGCCCCCTCCCACAAAAACAAAACAGACAGAGAGTTTGTTGTTCTTGTGCAGATGTTTTGCCACCAGCCAGCACCTGAAATATTCCATGGGTCGAGTCCAGCTGGACCAATGGGCGTATAGCTTTTAGGCAAGCAGAAAAAACAGGCGTTAAAATACGTAACATACACACAGAGAGAGAGAGAGAGAGAGAGAGCAATGAGATGAGAGGAGATGAGAGAAGAGGAGATGAGATGAGAGAAGAGGAGACGCAATTAGATTAGAGGAGAGGAGATCAGAGGAGGATATTTTGGAGGAGAAAGACGTTTTTTTACTGCTCCACCAAGTAGTAATCTATCATTACTGGCCTGGTTTGCTTGCAAAAAGACTGCAAACATGTATGGAAAAAAAGAAGCTTTCCACAAGCTTATTTCTGTTGCCTGTTTTGCTGCGGTGAACACTGAAGGCAAAGAGGACGGGAGTGGGCTCTCATCCCACAAAACCAAACAACATAAAGTCATCCACATGCAATATGTCATGTTAAAACATGACTAATTGCATGTGAATGCCAATTAAAGCGTTGTTAAGGAACCTGTTCTTACATTATAGCTATCTACTAAAAAAATAAAATTAAAATGATATTGTATTGTCATCTACCAACACTTTATATGACAGTTACACTTTAAACATTACAGTTTTTACTGGGAAGCCCAATTAAGTTATATTGGAAATTATAGGGAAGACCGCCCTCTTCATAATCTAGTTTATTGTTCAGGTTTTAGTTGAATGAGATATTTTTTTCTGATACAAATATGATATTGTGATAGTGCCTTTGTGTTGACTTTATTCACACCTCCTTGTGTGTCCCTGTTTTTGAGAATTTTATGAGATCCTGTAAGAATATTAGTAAATTGTCTGTCATGGAGGATGACACATGCACTTTTATTTTTCAAGCATCATTCCACAGCGATGATGAAAGGATGTGCCCAGTGGAAAACACTGAAGGCCATTTGACCCCTTAACCCTGACTCTGAGTTTCTTTTTGTCTCTGTGTCTCACTTCCTGTCGTGTAAAGTTGGCCTCGGTGTAAAGAGACAGTGGGCCCAGAATCTGCTGTCTACGCACTTCACTGTGATGTTGGGGTCTAGACTGGTGATGTAGTAGTGAGCTGTTAGAATTAACTGGAAGTAAAGCATCCTTATCACTGAATTATTATAAGATGCGTTTTACATTTTTTACATTTAAAAAAAATCCCCCCAAAAAAGGTCAAACTTGAAATAGTTTGTATTACTTAAATTGAATCGACTAATTCATTTATGCTTGTGGATTTTTGTTTCCTGTAAAGTCAAAGAAATATTTAGACATTTAAAAAACAAAAACAGTATATTTCATTTTATATAACACGAGTCAGCAAAAGACACAAATAGCAACACATATTTATCTAGCTTTAACAGTGGGTTTATGAGTAATGGCAACCAGTAAAGACTGCTGCATCCACATTCATGAGTGTCTTCGACTAAATCCCCAATTGTCCATCACTTGTTCTGCCAGATATAGCAGCGATCTGAGAAACCTGTCACGTTTTTCCTGCTAATTTGGTCTTTGTTGAGCTATAACAGTTCCATTAAAATAGAGAACTCTGTCGTTTCCTATTTCATAAAAAAGTGTACCTTTTAATCAAAATTTCTGGACTTACCCCTCGAGATTATCTGATGGATCGAAACTATGCGGCGAACTTCAGTCCGTGTCGACTCCAGCGTCTATACATTTTCTTGTTGATCCTGTGGAGAAAAATCCTGAATCATGAGTAAAACAGTGAATTTCTCTCTTGCCCCAGAGGATTTCATTATAGCTCTCGGGGAAAAAGTTGGAGACGGGTTGGATTTTTAAGAGGGTGTGGTTTAACACGACACGGCCAATCACGTCTTCGGTGGTCGTGCCTCGGTGCTGCAGAACCGCGACGCCCAGTGTTTGACCAGCAAGTGTTGTCGGCGAATGAGAATCCGAAGCGCTACTTCATGGACAGACCAACTTCTGAGGGCGGTGTGTGACAATTTGTCGGAAGTGACGTGTCTACATGTGCAGCATGGACCATAGGTATGTCAAACTTGCGGGAACGATACAGGAACAATGAATGTGTGTGGCGTTAGATAGATAGATAGATAGATAGATGTATACTTTATTAATCCCCAAGGGGAAATTTGTCGTCACAGTAGCAGCACCAATAAACTAAACACACAAGAATAAAGTCTAAAGTTGCACAACAGATATGTTTGGAGAAGTTGTTCAACATCACAGTTCGCAAAAAATATATATATTTTCAACAACATTAAATAAAATAAAGCACAAATATATCAACACAAAGTAGAAATAAATTGCATTTATTTTGTTTTGGACATCATATTTAAAGTTCGTTTTATTTTGAAAATATATAGCGGAAATGAGAGCTTTTTTCTATTCTCGAGCTTGACACGATTTACAGCTAACGTTAACAGCCGAAACAGAAGAGCTCCAAATACGAATCTCATGCTGAATTGAGGTGAATGCTAGCTACTGTTATTCAACTTTTAACTTGTTTAGCTGCTCTAACTCTTTGTGAGCTTTGCGTCGGTCTACTGCGTCAGTTGGTGTATCCCATTTGTGCTTTCCTTTTTCATATTGGACGCAAAGTCGGCTAATTTAGCAATAGTTGGCGAACAGTTGTGTCCGTGTGTGTGCGCGTGCGTGTGTATATATACACACATATATACAGCTATATATATATATATATATATATAAGTGTGTATGTGTATATATACACACGTACATTTATATCTATATATAAACATATATACACATGGTTATGTGTCATGAATAAAGACTATTTTGTTTTCATTTAGGAAGCGGTATTAAGATGACATTCGGTTAACATCACTGCATTTCAACCCTGTGGATGGGATACTTTGTATGCGAAGATCAGGTCAAGTCATGGTGGTGAAGAAGAAGACGACAGCCAAAGTGGAGGCTGTGGTTTTGGATCAGGAGAAACTACACATGCTGTTAGGTAATGTGACCACACTGCTATGATTGATTTCAAAACAAAGTAATTCATCCTTTTGTCTGTCATCCTGTCATCCATCCTATCAACCAATTGGGGACCCAGGGACAAAATCAAATGGGGGTCTGTTGACTAATTTGTGAGTTCAGAGTCCTTGGCTTGACAAAGTCTGGGAACCTATCTGCACTGCTGCATTGTATGTGTTTATATATCATACTGATTAATGTCTATTATTGTGTGATCTTTCCTAGTGTCCCTCTCTGTGGATGGAGGAGAGGATAGAGTTCGGCAGATCGCCCAGACTCTGCAGTCCTGCTTGGAGCTGTCCGAGCCGCTGCAGCAGATCCAGCTTGTTAAAAAGGTTGTTTGTGAGCAATGCAATATGTTATGAAAGAGTACATTCTAAAATGTCAACATGCAACATTATTTTGACTTTCTAGACGATGATACATTTATGATGGTTTGTCCTCCTCAAACAAGTGTAGAACATAATAATAGATAATATAAAAAAAGGCTTGATCAAAGATGTAGTGTAACACCAGGTTTAGTGCGTATTTACTTTCAATTATTTTACAAACTGTGTGGATGGAATGCAGTAGATGACCATTGTGTGTCCGTTCTGCACCAGGCAAGGTCCCAGCTGGAGGCGCTGGGTGAAGAGAACCCCGATGGAGCCCTTCTACAGGCCTGTCTACACACCCTGTCTCTGGTCTACACCTCCCTGCAGGCCAAGAACCAGGCCCTGCGACGAGCCATTGCCAGGTACACAGCTATCTATCTGTTCGAGTCGAAGAGATGGAAGACGATAAGATGGCCAGTTTAGCAGCGTCAATTTTAATTCTGTCTTCATATGGCAAACTGCAAGAATTGTTCCTTCTCTGTGGTGTGTGTGATCCTAGTCACACATGTAAATGCTGTATCAGAGTTCAAGTCGTAATTGTTGGGCAAATTGTCATCGCCTCTGAATTGTTCTAATATCGATAAACGTAAGGGTCCTCAACTAATTATTAGGATCTTCAAACTCTGTCAGTTAAAGGGACAGTGTGTGGGATTTGCTGGCATCTAGCTTTTGTTCTCTCTGTCTGTCTTGAAGGGCTTATTCTGTCACTAAAACACGTGATTCTACCTCATGAAAACATAGTTATGAATACTCTATTCCATTTCTGCTTCTGGATCCACCGAAATACTACATGTTGTGTCTGTTTAAGAGTTTAGGCCCCCCCCTCAAAATAAAACATCTCTGTGTTGCTTTCCTCAGTACCTTATCTTCAGTACCAGTCTGGCTGCAGGAGCACACTTTAAGCAATTTGTCTACCTGCTTGTCCGACTGTCTGTCCAACCCGACTTCAGAGCAGTACCCACATGTCATAGACACCGTCGCTGCCTGTCTGGACGGCTTCCCTCTTGGTGAGTGGGTGTATGCCTTATTCTACTTTTCATCACCACAGTTATCATACAAATGAGATTTGTTATTGAAGGATAACTACTATTTTACAATTGTCCTTTTCTCAAGGTGAGAAATGCATCAACAAACTGCTGCCTGAAGGTAAATATCCTGCTAACTTGTTTATAAAATAAAAAAACTAAGTGAGAAAAGCCTCTCATTGACTCTTCTCCTTCTCTTCTCTATGTAGTGTTGCAGTTTCTTCACAAGGGTTTGAGTGAATACCTGCACCAGAACAGGTAAACTAGTTGTGTCCCATATCTGCCTGTCAGTATCTGTTTATTACTCTAATTGTGTCTCAGTATCATACATTGAAAGTACATTTTAATAAAGTACAGTTCCACCAGCAAATTCACATTTTGATGAGACACATGATGGATTCTGGGAACACTGTAATAGTTCGTCATTGATCCGTGTGTCTCTGTCGCCCCCTGCTGTTTGGCCAAGTGGCCTGACAGGACGTCACATTGCCCAGGCCCAGTTGATGCAGTCATGCCTGGCTGCGGTGAAGACGTCCATGGTGGTGATCCAGAGGTCCCAGCAGACGATCAGCGCCGCCCTGAATCGCTGTGAGCTGGAGGACACACTGAGCGGCCTGCTGGGCTGCTACACGCACATCCTCACCGATGGTACAAAACACGACCAACACATTTAGAAACGACCCGGCATACAGAGCTGCTGGATGTAATCCTGTCGGCTCTGCCCTCGTTTGAATGCAGAAACATCCAGCAATAGCCATCCTGTGTCACTTACTCTGACAAGAAGTGTTCCATTTCAGGAACAAATGACACGCTGTTCCCGATGTCGCCAATAGTGTTAATGCTTTTCTTTACCCAAGAGTCTGTTTCATCATACCTAGACATAACCTTGAGATCATAGGTAAGAGATAATATATCATATGAGTCAGAGCTACACGTAGACATTGTGTATTTCTTTTTTTGTTGTAAAAAGGTTACCACGTTTTTACAGGATGTTGATGACTGATGAACACATTGTAAAGCCCTCTGAGGCAAATTTGTGATTTTGGGCCAAACAAAATATATTTAATTGAAGTTCCCAAATTGCTCCAGCACTTTGAACGAGGGCCATTTCTACTTTCTAATAGGACACCAATAACTGTGTCCACACTTTCCTCTCGCTCCTCTCCTCTCGTGTTTTCTTTTTACACTAGAGGAGTTTGTCCAGTCGGTCCAGAGCACAGCCGCCATGGCTGTAGTGTTATTGATCAGGTCCGTCATGGGTTGTGGGGATGGAGTTGCCGCCGTGGTGAGTAGGGAATTAAGAACTCCGTATTGTGCATATTACGCATGCATTTTTTATAACGTTTGACACGATTTGTAAACGAGACGGACTCTGGAAATGTTCTTGTTATTTGCAACAGGTGTGCAGTTTGCTGCGTAGTTCGGCGCCGGGTTTGGACTCGGCCCCTCGGTGGCTAAAGCAGCGGTGTGAGGGCCTGTGTCCCAGCGGTCGCCCACTGGGTGTATCCCTGTATCTGTGTCATGGGGCTCTGGCGATGCTGAGCTGGAAGGGCGCTCTTCCAGGGCCACAGTGGGAAAAGTTGCTGCTCTTGGTTCCGAACACTCTGCTGGATCTAGATGTCAGGTCAGTCTGCGGAACAAATCCCCATTCAGTTTGTACGACTCTAGGTAGCAATCCTGTCATTGTCGAAGAGTTCTCACAATTAGAAGTTGTCTCAGAAGTCCTTCATAAGCACAATACGTGATTCATAATCTCGGCATGTTGACGGCATGTCTGTTTTTTCTTCTTTGCCGCAGTATAAAGGAGTCCAGTACAGCGATGGTGGTGGCTCGTGTGCTGACCCTGTGGAGCAGCGCTGCCCTGGATTGCTTGCAGGCGGGGGGTCAGCCCTGCCCTCCCCGCCTTCAACGGTCCCTTCGTGGAGACTCTGAGCTACAGCGACATCTGCTGGAGCACATCTACTCCCACTGGGAGCACCCACTGGACGGGGTCCGCCACCAGACCCGCTCCCTGTTCCGCAACCTCCTCCTCCTCAATCAGCAGACCGGCCCGTCTGCCTACGAGCCGACCGAGGACCCCTACGTCGCAGGACTCACCCGCAGCCTGCTGGGGCTGGAGTGGCACATGCGGGGGAAATACGGCTCCTTGGGCTGCCTTGTGGAGCTCTACGGGGCGGGCCACCTGCTGGACATCCAGCCCCAGCTGCCCTCGTGCCTCCTGGGCCTGATGAACGACCAGACCCTGGCTCCTTACGCCAGCGACCTCTTGGAGAGGTTGTTTGTGAGCCACAAGGCGCAGCTGGTCAGTGAGGCGGGCGCAGCCGACGAGACAGCCACTCGAGACTGGATGGAGTGCTGGCACCAAACGTGGGTCAGCCCCCTGCTGCAGGTGCTGTGTCGCGCCAGGCTGGACCAGACCACGTACATCCTGGACTATTTCCTGCCCAAGCTGCTCCGCTGTAGCCCCTCCAGTCTGGCGCACATGGTGTGGGCCTTGCAGAACACAACGCCGCTGTGCAGCACAGGTAGAGGCTCAAACACACCCGACGTCTGCATATCAAACACACTTTTGAATGAATCGACAAGTCCCTTCTGGTTATTCTCATGATATCAATTCAATTCAATTCAGTTTATTTGTATAGCCCAATTTCACAAATTACAAATTTGTCTCGGAGTGCTTTACAATCTGTACACATAGACATCCCTGCCCCAAAACCTCACATCGGACCAGGAAAAACTCCCAAATAACCCTTCAGGGGGAAAAAAAGGGAAGAAACCTGGAGGAGAGCAACAGAGGAGGATCCCTCTCCTAGGATGGACAGATGCAATAGATGTAATGTGTACAGAAGGACAGATTTAGAGTTAAAATACATTCAATGAATATGACAGAGTGTATGAATAGTTCATAGTAGGCATATTCCACGATGGAGACCTCCACGATCCATCAGGCAGATGGCGGTGGGGAGGAGGAGGGCGGAGTCTCAACAGGACAGTGGCGTAGTCATGAGCAGGAATTCCACGACCCAGACGATCCATCAGGCAGATAGGATCTATGCCGTCTCATAGGGTCCGATGACCCCATGAGACGGAAAGTCAAAAGGACTTCCGGGAGAAAGCAGAGTTAGTAACGTGTGATTGAGAGATGAAAATTCATCCTTATGGAGAGAAAAAAGAGGAGATAGGTACTCAGTGCATCCTAAAACGTCCCTGGCAGCTATAAGCCTATAGCAGCATATCAAGGGGCTGGACCAGGGCAAACCTGATTCAGCCCTAACTATAAGCTCTGTCAAAGAGGAAGGTCTTAAGTCTACTCTTAAACGAGGTGACTGTGTCTGCCTCCCGGACTGAAATTGGAAGCTGGTTCCATAAAAGAGGAGCTTGATAACTAAAGGCTCTGGCTCCCATTCTACTTTTTAAGACTCTAGGAACTACAAGTAGTCCGCATTTAGTGAGCGTAGCTCTCTAGTGGGGCAATATGGTACGACAAGCTCCTTAAGATATGATGGAGCATCACCAATCAAGGCTTTGTAGGTTAAGAGAAGAATTTTAAAAGTGATTCTTGATTTTACTGGGAGCCAGTGCAGAGCAGCTAGTGCAGGAGTGATGTGATCTCTTTTCTTAGTTTTAGTGAGAACACGAGCTGCAGCATTCTGGATCAACTGGAGGGACCTAAGAGATTTATTAGAGCAGCCTGCTAATAAGGAGTTGCAGTAATCCAGTCTCAAGTAACGAACGTGAACCAATTTTTCTGCATCTTTTGAGACAAGATGTGCCTGATTTTTGAAATATTACGTAGATGAAAGAATGCAGTCCTTGAGATTTGCTTTACGTGGGAGTTAAAGGACAAGTCCCGATCAAAGATAACGCCAAGATTCTTTACAGTGGTGTTGGATGCCAGGGCAATGCCGTCTACAGAATCCACATCACCAGATAATTGATCTCTGAGGTGCTCAGGGCCGATTAAAATTACTTCGGTTTTGTCTGAGTTTAACATCAAGAAGTTGCAGGTCATCCATGTTTTATGTCTTTAAGACATGCTTGAATTTTACAGAGTTGGTTGCTCTCCTCTGGTTTTATCGATAAATATAGTTGAGTGTCATCTGCATAACAATGAAAGTTTATGGAGTGTTTCCTGATAATATTGCCCAAAGGAAGCATGTATAAGGTAAATAAAATTGGTCCAAGCACAGAACCTTGTGGAACTCCGTGATTAACGTTGGTGGTTATCGAGGCGTCATCGTTTACAAATACAAACTGAGATCGATCTGATAAATAGGATTTAAACCAAATTAGTGCCGTGCCTGAAATGCCAATCGACTGCTCCAGTCTCTGTAACAGGATGTCATGGTCAATGGTGTCGAATGCAGCACTAAGGTCTAACAAGACCAGGACAGAGAGGAGTCCTTTATCTGCTGCCATTAAGAGGTCATTTGTAATTTTCACCAGTGCCGTCTCGGTGCTGTGGTGTTTTCTAAATCCTGATTGAAATTTCTCAAATAAACTATTATGATGTAGAAAGTCGCACAACTGATTTGCGACCACTTTCTCAAGGATCTTGGAGAGGAAGGGAGGTTAGAGATCGGTCTGTAGTTAGCCAATACCTCTGGATCCAGAGTGGGCTTCTTCAGGAGAGGTTTAATAACAGCCACCTTGAAGGAGTGTGGTACGTGGCCTGTTAGCAGAGACACATTGATAATATCTAATAGAGAGCCGCCAATTAAAGGCAAAACGTCTTTAAGCAGCCTCGTCGGGATGGGGTCCAAGAGACAGGTAGGCGTGTTCAAGTAGAAACCGTTGAAAATAATTGGTCACGGTTGATAGGAGAAAACCCTCCAAATATACAAAAGGACATACAGCGGTTTACAAGGGCATTCCACTTGAGGACAGATTGGCACTGGTTATGGGCAAGAGATTATTAATCTTGTCCCTAATAGTTAAAATCTTTTCATTAAAGAAGTTCATAAAGTCATTACCACTAAGGTTTATAGGAATGCTCGGCTCCACAGAGCTGTGACTCTCTGTCAGCCTGGCTACAGTGCTGAAGAGAAACCTGGGGTTGTGTTTATTTTTCTATTATTGATGAGTAATAGGCTGCTCTGGCATTACGGAGGGCCTTCTTATATGTTTTAAGACTATCTCGCCAAACTAAGCGGGATTCTTCGAGATTAGTTGAACGCCATATGCGTTCAAGCTTTCGTGACGTGTGCTTCAGTTTGCGGGTCTGAGGGTTATACCAGGGAGCAAACCTCCTCTTCCTCACTGTCTTCTTCTTCAGAGGGGCTATCGAGTCCAGTGTCATTCTCAGAGAGCCTATGGTACTGTCAACAAGATGATCAATCTGGGACGGACTAAAGTTAGACCAGGAGTCCTCTGTTATATTGAGACGTGGTATCGAATCAAATACAGAAGGAATCGCTTCTTTAAATTTAGCTACAGCACTATCAGTTAGACATCTAGTGTAGAAACTTTTGACTAACGGAGTACACTCCGGTAGTATAAATTCAAAAGTTATGAGGTTGTGGTCTGACAGAAGAGGATTCTGTGGGAAGACGTTCAAATGCTCAATGTCAACGCCATAAGTAAGAACAAGATCAAGCGTGTGGCCAAAGCTGTGAGTGGGTTTCTGTACTCTCTGACAGAAGCCAATCGAGTCCAACAAGGAGATGAATGCAGCACTAAGGCAATCATTATCAACATCCACATGGATATTAAAATCTCCAACAATAATAACTTTATCGGTTTTAAGAACCAAACTTGATATAAATTCTGAGAATTCAGATATAAACTCTGAATATGGACCTGGTGGCCGGTACAGAATCACAAATCGAATTGGCTGTAGTGTTTTCCAGGTTGGATGTGAAAGACTAAGAACAAGGCTTTCAAATGAGGTGTAGTGTAATTTTGGTTGAGGATTAATTAATAGGCTCGATTCAAAGATGGCTGCTACTCCACCTCCTCGACCGGTGCCTCGAGGAATGTGAGTATTAATATGACTTGGAGGAGTCGATTCATTCAGGCAGACATATTCTTCATGGCTCAGCCAGGTTTCAGTTAGGCAACATAAATCAATGTGATTATCTGATATTAAATCATTCAGTAACACAGCTTTAGATGACAGAGATCGAATATTTAGGAGACCACATTTAATAGACCTATTTTGTTGCACTGCTGAAATAATTGTGTTAACTTGTATAAGGTTATTGTGTACGACTCCTCTTCTGCTTACTTTTGATTTATTTAATTGAAGTGGCCGTGGGACAGACACAGTCTCTACTCTAAAGTCAAGGGTGGGTAACTGCTCGAATGGAAGAGCAGAGAAGGGTGTTAAACTACAACTCTGCTCCCGGTTCCTGATCTGAACCCTGGGTTGTCATAGATTAAGTCCGGTGATCAACTTGGTCATATTCGCAGAAATGAGACGCGCTCCGTCCAACGTGGGATGAATGCCGTCTCTCCTCATCAGATCAGGTTTTCCCCAGAAAGTCTTCCAGTTGTCTACGTAGCCCACATTATTCGCTGGGCACCACCTCGACAGCCAGCGGTTGAAAGACGACATTCGGCTATACAATTCGTCTGTCTGCAAATTTCACTGCTGCACATTAATATCTCTCCACTCAACAAAGCATTCTGTTGTGGGAAGAAATCCTGTTAAAACATCTCCACAGTTTACAGACATAACGACATTTACAACCGCTCTATAAATGCTCTTGTTCGGTCCTCGTTAGGTCCTTCGGGCAGCAGGGGTGCACTGGGAGCTCTCATGACGTGCCTGCGGGCAGCGAGGGCACAGGGTGTTGTTCCATCCTCAAAGGAGGGTCTGTGGGGAGGACTGGTGCCCCTCTCACTGCTCCAACAAGCACTGGTTCACAAACACGATCAAGTGAGTGTCTGTGCCCTTGTGTTGTTTTCAGAATTGTTTGTGTTTTTATTCGGGCTGTCAGCGTTAACGCGTTAATCTATGCGATTAATTTGGCCGCGATTAACGCACTAAAATATTTTAACGCAATTAACGCAACTTTGTTTACTTCCGGTGTCGTTGAAGTTGTTGCACTCCTCTGAGTGTCAAGCCGCGGCAGTCCGCCTCCTTCCTCCCATCTGCTGCTCGATATTCACAGAGAAGCAGAGGGCGACGTGTCGGTGACGCGGGGCGGAAGGTGCAGGTGACTTTTTTTTTGTTGCTCCGCCCCGATGCGCGCGCAGACACGTCGGCATGGAGCTCTGCGGCGCGCGAGACGGAGAGCGGAGAAGAGTGACCGACACGTGGAGACAGAATGACATGCTGCTGTAGAGACGACCAACAACAGACGTTTAGTTTAATAAAAGAACAAAGACGTCTTTCAGGAAATAACCGTACATTACTTCTGCTGTGATCTGGCGCTATAGAGAACATTTCAGGGGGGCGGGGCCTCACCCTGATAGAATGGTGGGGGAAACACTGGGATGTGTCATATGCAAAAGCCTTTAAAAGGTGAATTTACATTTTTTTGTAAAATCGAGAAAATGAGCCCAGCCTCCAGAGGGTTAACATTACATATTTGTCAGTTTACCAAGGCCACTGGTTCTGCTATTGTTCAATGTTAAAGATGACAGGACCAATGGGGTCTCTAATACACCTTTTCTTACTAATCTGGATGTTTCACTGAAGAAACAATTTATCATCCACGATATTAAATACCTCGCTGGCACTTTATAGGTAGGAGCCTCTTTGAAAACACAGCTCTGTGTGAAGTTTTGTCTTTAAAAAAGAATACAATTAAACAAGTGTCTAAAATACACGCTGTCTGAAGTGATTAGTCGTTCATTTAGAAGATTTAGTCTTTAGAAGAAAAAAAAACTTTTAATCGCGATTAATGAATTTCAAAATGTGCGATTAATTATTAAATTTTTTTAATCGATTGACAGCCCTAGTTTTTATGTTTCCATACGATTTGATGTAGCATGACTTCCAATGTATCATCCAACCCTACCCACCAGGTGAGGATGGACGCTCTGGGGTTAGTGTGCGAGAGCCACCGCAGCACAGAGGCCGTGACCTCCCAGGAAATGGACCTGATCCGCCACTTCCTGCCGCCCAATCTCAACAGCCAGGCACCAGGTGTCAGACAGCAGACAGTCAGCTTGCTAAAAAAGGTCAGCCGTTTATCGCACATTGCTTTTTGGTGTCTAAAAAACGTTTTTTTATGCTTACTGTGCCAGCAACATTCTTTCTTTTTTTTTCTTCTCCTTTTCTGGATTTTATTTTCCAACTGAATTTGAAATGTTAAGTTGGTAAAAGTAGGCTTGTTGGCCTCGTAACAGTTTATACAAGGATTGGAACTAATTATCTTTGCCGGGTATCAGCCTGTTGGAAGATAATGCGGCCGTTTGTTTGTGTGTGTCTGTCCACGGCTAATCTAAACCATCAGCCTGATTTTTGTTTTTGTTTTACTCCTTTACAACCGTATGCTCAAGGACCTCTCTGGCTGCTGTGATTCATAATTTAAGAACAAATTATTTTATTGACTACTGTCTCGCTTCACTTAATCAGCTGTCAGGGGCCATCAACTCCGATGATCATCAACTGCTTTAGTAGCAAAAGGCATTTTGGGTAACTGGCTAGGTTACAAACAAACTTCACCTAAGTAACATCCTTGGATTCATTCCTTGAAATCCACTTCTATGCAGCTGCTTTGCAGAATGAAGGACAGCACTCTGCTGCTGCAGAAGAGACTGACCCAGGAGAGGGAGCAGGAGCAGAGGGAAGGGGACCAACACACACTCCATCTGTACAAGGTATACCACACTCACTGCAACGCAGAGTTCCTCCTCTGTCCTTTTGGGTTATACAACTGAACTGAAAGACTTGGTGTGTGTCTGTTTGTGATGTAGGAGTTCCTGTGCTGGCTGTGTGAGAAGCTGCTGGAGGTTTTGCTTCCCGGATCGTCTTTCTCCAAATGCATCATGTCTCTCCACCTGCTGTGTCTACTGGGCGAGCTCTTTACCTTTAGCACTGGTACACCTTCTGCTCATTCTTAAACTTAACAAACAGTACAGAATACAATATTTGATGTCACAATAAAAGCAGCTGAATCATTTTATCATTTTAATAATACCAGACATTTAAAATGTCTCTTCCAGGTAAAACAATATGCATAGTACATATACATGTTTCTAAAGTGGACCGAAGAGCTCAGAAGATGGTGTTGTTTTTGGGACTGTATCAAATGCGTGCAGTTGGCATTCTGTCATTCAGAGGATCAGGTTACACGAACATTATTAGTATTATACTATTTCGAGAATTATATTCGAGTGGTGGCTGCATGTAATCATATGCTGCTGCCTAAAAGCTATTTTCTCTCTTGCTGACTTCACACACTGAAAAGTTATATTCATTAAATACATGTTTTTTTTAAATTCAGGATTTAGTTTTTACGAATCTTTAATTTCTTTTTTCGGGTGATGACATAAAAAAAATATGACGACAGACATTCCAAACTACAGAATGAGTTCTGAATTTAAAACGATGACATTCGTTGCAGTCCTAGTCCAACACGCTCAGAGCAGTTTGGAGTTTGATGCTGTACTCGAGGACACCTCAGTGGCGACGCTTAGCACGTTCCATGTATCTCTCCATCACTGCCTGAACTAGCAAACCTGCGGCTGGCTCTGCGGTCACTCCCGTCCCTTACTGTCTCTTCGCTGTGTTTTCTTAACCTCCACTTCTCTGTCCTCCTCAGGGCCCGATGTGTTTTCCCTCGGCGAGGCCGTGACCTCTGCCCACGCTCAGAATGTCCTCTACTGCATTGCCAACAACTTTCTGGAAGTCAAACAGCTGACCTCCACATTGCTACGGCAAATCCCACCATCGGCCGTGGGACTTCAGGTTAATATAAAAAGTGATATTCTTTAGATGTGGCATCTTTTTGATTTTGTTTGATGCCACCACCATTGGTTTTTTATAGCAATAGATTAATGCTTTAGTATAATTTACGTTTATTTCATAATTAAAATGTTGTTTACATTACATGTTTTCATTTCTGTCATTTAAATCATCTTCTATTTCGAGCCATATCTCAGTCAGTCGCGTGTGTTCCAAGTTTTACTGACCTCACCGTGGGCCTTTATGGCGTTAGGTCCAGGAGAGGATGTGCGTTGTCCTTCAGGCTGCTCTGGACCTCAGCACCAGCACCAAGCCCTTTGACAGCGTCACGGCAGCCCACCTTCTTAACCTGCTTCTCCACCATTCGGACCTGCACCCAAACATGTTCCCTGCACTGCTGCACTGTGCTCAGGAGCGGGGCCTCGACTTTCGGCCTCCCTCCTCTTCACCAACGACCCAGCCCTCTGAAGCGGTCATCTTGGAGCTCAACGCGCTGGCTGGTAAGATCCAGACGCATAGCCTTAACTAGAATGGGCACTCGGTAGAGCGCATACCTTCGCATATCACAAGATTGGGCATTGAATTATGAACATTTTGGCATTAGTTGCATGCCAATTGGATAGAAATTGACCGCGCTATGGTAAAAAGAAGATTTTGACCTTTTCATGACATTGACCGTTGACCCGATCGATCCCAAAATCTAATCAAATGGTCCCCGGATAATAACCAATCATCCCACCAAATTTCATGCGATTCGGTATAATACTTTTTGAGTTAGGCGAATAACACGCATACAAATAAATACACGGCGATCAAAACATAACCTTCCGCATTTTCAATGCGAAGGTAATAAGTGTATGCGTCTGTCGGCACTGGATAAATTGGAAGAAATGCTTGCGTTTCTTTTCTCCTCAGTGGTTCAGTTCTTACTGCGCCTTCTGCAGCCGGAGGTGGCGAGGTCAAAGTCGTCTCTTTTGCAGGCAGCTGCTTCCTATCCGCTCTATGGCAGAGTCTACTGCATCACTGCTGTGCTGCAGCATCTAAACACGGAGTGAGCACATGAACGCATGCACATCGACTTCCATTTGAATCTGCTGCTTTCGCTGTTGTGTGTATTCAAACTGCAAACTCAGCCATGACCTTAGTTATAAACAGACTTGTTGACAGTACGTTTTGTGTGTTTAGGAGTTTGAGTCAGACGCTCCAGTGGCGACGAGTGGTGTCAGAGCTGGTTGCTGTGTGCTACAGTATATCTGACGTGGTTTCCCCTGTGGTCCAGAGCTCCTCCCCAGAAGGACTCATCCCAATGGACACTGGCTCAGGTATCAGACTTTTCAGCCTGGCCTGAGATCGAGGGCCGGGGAATTCTTTTTCCTGGGGAGCGACACATGAGAAACCCGGATTGCTGCTTGGGGCCAAACATTTTGTTATCAGTAACACCTTCACCTTCACTCCAAAACGGCATCGTATTAATACAATTACATTATCTGCAGCAGTTTTTGAACCTACAGTACTTGCTGTTATAGGTAAAAGTGTGTGCATTAATAAAACTAAACAACACTCTCCAAATTTTTTTCGCATGCAAACAAACAAATATACATGCTGGTAACCAAAATTACAATTAAGTACATCCCATGTACTCTCTACTGACCTATACACACATGCACATGTTATTTCCCCTGTCAATGCCAACATTTGTGGGGAGAAAAATGGACAACATTTTTTTTTATACACACGGCCAATTCAAACATGTAATATACATATACTTTCAAGGACACAATCATCATGTATTCCTGTTAATATCTTTGAAGAATAATCTGCTCACAAAACCCCCCCCACTAAAATGTATGTATATTTATTTCAGGGAAGATGGTGCTCCTCCCATGAGGAGATATTTTGAATATGAAGTGTTGTTTCTTGTGTTTGGACAGAGACGTCTGCAGGTCTGCAGAGGATCCTGCAGGAGATCCAGCCCAGAGACACCAATGACTTCTTCACAAGTGCCAGAGAGCTGGACACACACTGCGTTGATGACCGCACACCAACCCAGACCACACACATGCCCTCAGTGAACACAGGCAAGTCGGAGGTCGATGTGCTGATGTCATTACACAGAAGGATAGCTTTCCCAGCTCATTAGTCGAAACAGTCCAATGTTACAGTTGTGTGTGTGTGTGTGTGTGTGTGTGTGTGTGTGTGTGTGTGTGTGTCAGAGGAAGTAACATGAGGCAAAGATGCTGCGTGTGGTGACGAGAACATATTCCTTCTCATCACAACTCAGTCAAATTTGGACCAACAGATATGATGAAATGCACAAGTCACACAAAATCTACCAAAAGTAGTTGAAAACGGAAGTAAATGTTCATACTTTTAGTTTTTACTCGCAATCAAAGTATTCTATTGATGGTTGTACATCACACACAGAGATGGCTAATGGCACAGCAACATAATCTGTGATAAATTTATAGATTATTCGGATTAAAAAAAACCCCCATTAATTTCCAATCCTTTATTCCAAAACATTAACAGAGATAAGCCCCGCCCCCTCACCAACGTCATTCGCGTGGCTTTCCCAACGCAGCATTAAGATCTTTCCGCTCCGTGCTCAACTCAACTTTTTTAATACTCAAACATCTCCGCGACTTATTGAGTGACATAATAATTGTCCGACACAACCCATCGATAATGTATTTCATGATCGATTCATGCCAACTATTTTAATAATCGATTTTTTGTGATTTTATCGATTCATTGTTGCAGCCCTAATTAAATGATTACATTACTGTAACTTTATAGTGATACAAAAAATAAAATAGCTCTGTGCAATGTGTGTGTTGTATATGTAATATGAGTGACCCAAGGCAAAACGTCAACAGCAGGGACATGATATGGATTTCGAGGTCTCTTTGTTTCCATTGAGTGCAAACCTGTGTGATGCATGACACAACAAGACAAACCAATATTCAAGTTGTTGGGTAATAAACCCAAACATGAGCAACCTTTTTTTCCATGTCACTCTTTACACACGAGTCACTGTATCTGTGTGTTTGCTCCAGGGGATGAGGGCTACAGGGTGACAGCCCAGATGGTGCTGGTATGTTGCTGGCGAAGCATGAAGGAAGTGGCCATGCTGCTTGGACAGCTGTGTCAGAGCATGGCTTTGTGCAGCACCGCTGACCCACACTCCGGACTCATCACAGAAGAACAGGTGAGATCCCGACGGCATCGCATAGAGCTGCACTCGTGTGTGTGTGTGTGTGTGTGTGAGAAAACCAGAGTGATTATTACATTTAGTGAAACAGTCTGTCTGCTTTGTGTCATGCTGGTGAAGAATGTATGAACAGGATAGCATGTAAAGGCAAGAGGCTGGGTAAATAATGCTTCATTAAACATAGTCTTGTTTGGTCTGAGGCTATAAATATTGGAAGGACAAATGTAACCCCAACAAATAACGGCGACAGATAATTTGAAGGTTAGTTCGTTCGTGTGTGTCCGCGTCCGTCCTTTCGAGTTTCACGTTCTGGCGTCCGTCAATGGGACCATCAAGGTGGGACGAGTCTCTCCGTGTTCACATATGACCGTGCGTTGGTCCGTCCTTGTGTGAGTGACTGTGTGTCTGCATCAGAGTGTACAAACTAAATGTTTGGTCAAAAAAATTTGATGCGCTACGAGCATAATGCAGTAGTCCAAAACCTTGTATCTCATATACATAGACTACTTTATTGTCTTAATACAAGCCCTGTAAACTGAAGTGTCTGTCTCAGTCCGCTGAGATCTAGAAAGCTTTTTTACATTCGTAAGCACAAAAAAAAGAATTCTTTTAAAAATTGTATTGCATAATATAATGTGTGTATACGTACTGTAGCGCGGTAATCGTGTGTGTGCGGATATGCGTGTGTGTGTGTTGTGTTTGTGACACCACCCTGGCATGGTCCTCAATTAGCATCCGCCCTCGTTAGCGCCGCACTTTCATTTGAGGCTCGACCCCGCTGTTTTAACAGCCCCTTCCTTTCCACCGCATCCTTTGCAAATCACTTCCACCAGCAGCAGCAGGAAAATACTGAGTGTTTCAAACAACACACACACACACACGCACACGCACACACAAGACCAGGCTCTCACACACACACACAGGAATAGTTGTCTGAGCGGTTCAGCATGTAAACATCCATAATAACAAGGGTACCAGACATGGGGTTGTTTGTCTGCGTGAGGGTACAAAGTGTGTGTGCATGTTTTTTGGCCTGTATTTACCATCCTGAGAGAGAGAAAGGAGGAATTAACGTATTTTTGTTTTTGTTTTTTGTGATTTAGAGTATCGGGTATGTGTTTATCAGTCCGTTTACCACATTGTACCGTGTTATGTTTTGGCAAATGGCTTTTTACCTTCGCATTGAAAATGCGGAAGGTTATGTTTTGATTGCCGTGTATTTATTTATTTATTTGTATGCGTGTTATTCGCAAAACTAAAAAAGCATTGAACCGAATCGCATGAAATTTGGTGGGATGATTGTTTATTATCCGGGGACCAGTTGATTAGATTTTGGGATCGATCAGGTCAAAGGTCAAGGTCAAAGGTCATGAACAGGTCAAAATCTTTCGCAGAACTCAAAAAGTATTGAACCGAATCGCATGAAATTTGGTGGGTGGGATGATTGTTTATTATCCGGGGACCAGTTGATTAGATTTTGGGATCGATCGGGTCAAGGTCAAAGGTCATGAACAGGTCAAATCTTCTTGAATCACATGGAATTTGGTGGGATGATTGGTTATTATCCGGGGACCATTTGATTAGATTTTGGGATTAATTGGGTCAAAGGTCAAGGTCAAGGTCATGTATAGGTCAACATCTTCTTTTGACCATAGCACGGTCAATTTGTATCCAATTGGCATGCAACCAATGCCAAAATGTTCATAATTCAATGCCCAATGTTGTGATATGCGAAGGTATGCGCTCTACCGAGTGCACGTTCTAGTTCATTGATGTTTCCTGTAACTCACTCGGTAAACGTGAGTTCATGGTCTCACTCTCTAGTTTCAAGGCTTCTTCAATACAGCATGATGGGTATGATTCACAGTGGGGCTTCTTTGTGATTGACAGGTTGCTACCAGAACCGTAGAGGCTATCTTTCTGTCACTCCTTCGCAGTACAAACATGGCCACTTCCAATCACCGGTTGGAAGAAAAAGAAATGTTGCGACAGACAACATCCAAGACTGCAACGGCCGAAAGAACTTGAGGTTTCAACGACGTATGACTTAACATCAACTATGTCCATTTCTTATACACAATTTATGGTAATCTAGAAAAAGAGCTTAATCAGGTCAGAGGAATAGTTAAACATTTTGGGAAATGCACTTTCTTTCTCGATGGGAAGGTTCATATGTCTTTGTCTTTAAAGCTGCAGCTAGTTAGCTTAGCATAGCTCGTTAAGTGAGCTTTAGAGGTGCTGATTGGCAGGTTTTGTTTCCTTTTGAAGAGAGCAAGTCTCACGTTTCTAGTTTCAGTTCTAAGCGCCGCTATGTTAGTCGGCTGCTCATGGCAGCCCTGTGTATGCACGGTAAATACGAGGCGGAGTGGTATTGACCCTCAATCAGGGCCAGCATAGCTTACATGCTTCCAGCTAACGTAGAAAGGTATTCAACCCATGACGTAAAAATGGTTTTGACCTCCGTGTAAAGGCCTCAGTTTGGCACATGACAGTTGATCAACGACTTTTTCAATCATTCGTTGATGATCAGTTCCCGCAATATCTTGAGCACAATATTTAGCAAAGTGAAGTGAAGAAAGGAAGACAGAATGATGACGTTGGCTGATTGTAAATACAAATGGAGGAGGCGCATGTTGACATGCTGAAGCAAGCACACTTTACGAGTGGGGCGGACCACCAGAGTCGCTGGTCAGCTGGAGTTTGACAGCTCGGGTTGTTTATATGGCGTAACTCAGCCTGGAGCGGTCAGAGCCTTGGTTACTCGGAGGAGACAGACCATTTGTCTGGCCCCGCCGAAGCCAAGGGAGTGACACACACACACACACACACACACACACTACTCTCTGACCACAATAAGAATGCTTTGTCCCACATTTCTCTCTAGTGCACAATATTTTCTTCTCATCATTTTTTTTTCATTTATAAAAACTTGTATTGCCTCCAAAGATCTTCAAAGTGGCGGGGAAAAAAATGCAGTTTTATCAAAGAAAACTGCAAGGTGATGATGAATTAGTTCCCTCAGATCCAAATGAAGTCCCAACAATTACAGCTCGACTCGGGTGTCTGAGAATGCTGTGCGCTTATTGTTTAATCCCAAAAGATCTGAATCCTAACTTTGTATTGTCGGTACCATTTTTACAACCGGTGCTTCACGATGTTCTCCTGCATCCAACATCATCAGAGGGCTGTCTAGCCAACGGCCGTCAGGGGAAGAAGTCTGCTATTTGGGTCACTGTCCCGACCCATACGTGTAATTAGGCTTTGGGAAACTTCTCTCTCTCCAGACGCTTTTTCTGGGAAACGGGCACTTTGGCAAAACAGGAAGTTGACGTCTAAATGAAGGCCCCCCCCCCCCTCCCTCCTCGCACTCTCCAGGAAGCTCGCTTGTCCCTTTTTAACCAGTTACACAGCCGGGGAACCTCAGGGAGGGACACTTTAAGTAGGTGAAGCCGCGGCCCAGTTCGGCACCGCCGTGGTCTGGGCCCGGCAGCCACGAGGCCATCTAACGAGCGACTGCCATTTTTACCCTGGTGAGGTCAGGCCTTGTCCTTGGAGTCCACTCTGGCCAGCGATGTGATAAGTCACGGGGCTCGGCACCGTTGTGGTCGACTCAGTCCATACTTTTGGTGTTTTAAGTGGAGTCCACTTCAGGTCTGCACCATCAGATGAGTTTATTGTCCAGTTGTGGGGCCACAACAAAGGCTGAATAAACCTTTCATTTGTGTTGCGTTTATTCCTTTTACACATTTTTAAGCCATTCATCTTTTCTCTGTTCCAGCACGTTCTCCTGCTGCTTTTTTCCCGTGAACCCGTCCCTACGTGGCTTTCCGTAACACCAGGGTCCGTTGCACTCTTTTCGTCTGCGTCTGTGTTCGTTTCTCCCTATTCACACTCCCTATTTTCTTTTTTTTTGCATTGGTCCCAGTCCCGGTCAACCCCCCCCCCACCACCCCCACCCCGTGCCCTCTTTGCCACCCCTGACTAAGCCAAGGCCCGGGCCGCCTCTGCGGTGTCCGGGACACCACAGCCTAAATGACAGGGCACTGAAAGCTCCGTGTCCGCCTCGCCCTGCCGCCTCACCTGCAGCACACTCACCAGTTGTGTGTGTGTGTGTGTGTGTGTGTAATATTGTCGCAAACACTGTTACTAACTGGATGGTTTTACCAACAGTGGCCATTATGTGGAAGTTTCAGCATCCTTATTTGAACGCACTTGTTACGCCACTGACATGCTGCTCTCACGCTTGACATGCCCAATGCTGACTGGCTGAAAACTTAAGTGGCGTCTCTAAAAACAAGAGCGAGAGAGAAAGCTCGAGTGGAGCCAGCTTCTCTCTTCTTGCCAAGTAGAGAAAAGGCCATCGTGGGATCAGATGACGCAGTTCATCTCTAAACCTTTTCTTCACCCCTACTGCTTTGCTTTTAGTCAGATTTAACTTGAGGTTTGGGCCGGGGGAACGACAAGAGCATTTAATTTAGATCTCAGTGGAAGAATTCTCACCAAACTATTGTTTAGGCCAGTGGTTTTCAAACAAGTGGGGCGCCTAGGTATTACAGGGGGGGCAGTGTGAAGAACTTCACATATTACAAAAGTATGTGTAACTAGAACGGGCACTCGGTAGAGCGCATACCTTCGCATATCACAAGATTGGGCATTAAATTATGAACATGTTGGCATTAGTTGCATGCCAATTGGACAAAAATGTATCGTGCTATGGTAAAAAAAAGATTTTGACCTTTTCATGACCTTGACCTTTGACCCGATTGATCCCAAAATCTAATCAAATGGTCCCCGGATAATAACCAATCATCCCACCAAATTTCATGCGATTCAAGAAGATTTTGACCTATTCATGACCTTTGACCTTGACCTTTGACCCAATCGATCCCAAAATCTAATCAACTGGTCCTCGGATAATAACCAATCATCCCACCAAATTTCATGCGATTCGGTTCAATACTTTTTGAGTTTTGTGAATAACACGCATACAAATAAATAAATACACGGCGATCAAAACATAACCTTCCGCATTTTCAATGCAAAGGTAATAAATAAATAAATAAATAAATAAATACACGGCGATCAAAACATAACCGTCCGCATTTTCAATGCGAAGGTAAATATGTACATTACGGTTACGGCGTTAACGGCTTGCGCGACGTCCAAGCTCCTTTGCAACTCGCATGGAGCTCAGTAGTGTGACAACGAAGAGACGTTTGGTAGGAGGGAAAATAAAATAAACCGAGGCGATGCAGATGAGAGACCAGTCTGTTTTATGTCTGAACACTCAGTGGACAGTCAGAAAAGACATTTGGAGACGTTACACCCCACTCACGTAAACAAGCCACGGGAGTTCTTTCAGAGGAAACTTGGTAAATACGGCATGCAGGCAAATCGCTTTGTAAAAGTCGCATCAGCTGATCAGTTACATGACAGAACACGGGCTGATATGGAGAGTTGTGTGACTTTCTGCACAGATGGTGCAGTCGCTAATCAAGAGGGTCTCCAAATTTGGACACACTGTGTCATACAAAGAGAAGCGCTAGATGTGCCGTGAACGACACAAGGTTTTGACCGATGCTATCAGCGTGGTCAATTTCATAAAAACTAGGTCTCTGAAAGCACCACTGTTTTCACTCTGAGCCTTTAGCTGTTTCACATGAAGCTTGGTGGCTCGGAGACATTAAACATCCGTCATATGCTGACATGTCATACAATACAATAAAAATTGTACACATATTAACCCTTGTGTTGCCTTCGGGTCAATTTGACCCGATTCAATGTTTCACCCTCCTGTCGCCTTCGGGTCAATATGACCCGATTCAATGTTTAACCCTCCTGTTACCTTTATATTTACTAACATATTTTACCCTTGAGGTCAATATGACCTCAGCTATTAAAATCTCCAGAAAATTATTAGAATTAATATTGTTTTCCAAGTTTAAGTGTGAGGTACTTTATGTTTGTTTGTTGACTCCCGAAAGAACACCGACATTAAACATTGAATCGGGTCAAAATGACCCGAAGGCAACACAAGGGTTAACCATACACATATTATTCTTCAAAGATTAGGTGGACTCAGCTTATCATTTATTTTATCTTTAATATACTTTTTGGAGTTACATTTATTCATTCAATTATAATGATTAATTTGCATGCTCTCGATCAAGGGAATATTGATTCCTTTGAGAATCTGAAGAGAGAGTACATTTTAACTAATACTGATACAGCTCTTTATTAACAATTATTTGAACTTGGTTTTATTTTATTTTCACAGGTTGCACTAATTGTTATTATCTTTAAAGGATATCCAATGCCAAACATGTTAATTGCAGCCACAAAAAGCTTTTTGCCAAATATTAGTTATTTTTGTGATTACAATTTTCATTTAATTTTTTTCTGTTGGAGCAATCTGGTTTAATTAAAAGTGATTGCAATTTTCTTTCTTCTATTATTTGAAAAAGCACAGTCACAGGAGTCACACAAAGTTGTTTTTTAAAATACAAATTCAGCATTAATTACAATTTTGTATGTGTGGTGGGGCATGAACATTTGTCTTCCTCCAAAGTGGGGCGCAATAGAAAAAGTTTGAGAACCACTGTTTTTGGCTTTGGACCGATTTTGCAACAACAGAGTCTAGATGTGCTTTTCTTGTGAGGATTTTCCACCGTTAATTCGTTACGTGTCCACAGTAGCGCTTTGACACGTCACCCAATCGATTTCCAAGCTCAGCAATTCACATGTACATATTAGTTCTGACGCTTCACTCGGTAAAACATTGAAATAACTCTGCTCATATCACTAGTTATTAGGGCTGCAACACCGAATCGATACAAATTGATTATTAGAATAGTTGTCAACGATTTTCAATATCGATTCGTTGTGTCGCACGATTATTACGCCACTCAATAAGTCGCAAATATGTTTGAGTATTAAAAAAGAAAAGAAAATTGAGCGCAGAGCGGAGCAACACAAAAAAGAGCAGAGCGGAGGTAGAGGAAAGAACATAACGCTGGGAAAGCGAAAGACGCTCTGCCCGTCATCACTGACGTCATGACGTCGGTGAATCTAACTGGCTGCTGCTACTCTGGTAGCGGAAGTTATTCAGACATAGTCGCTGAAAGTTACTGAGCTGTTTGAAATTACGGGTGAAGTTATACTGTGTATATATACATAAATATATTTATTACCTTCGCATTAAAAATGCAGAAGGTTATGTTTTGATCGCCGTGTATTTATTTATTTGTATGCGTGTTATTCGCAGAACAAAAAGTTTTAAACCGAATCGCATGAAATTTGGTGGGATGATTGGTTATTATCCGGGGACCATTTGATTAGATTTTGGGATCAATCGGGTCAAAGGTCAAGGTCATGGATAGGTCAAAATCTTCTTTTTACCATAGCACGGTCAATTTTTATCCAATTGGCATGCAACTAATGCCAACATGTTCATAATTCAATGCCCAATCTTGTGATATGCGAAGGTATGCGCTCTACCGAGTGCCCATTCTAGTGATATTAATGTTATGAACCCGAACACGAGGGCGTTAGGTTTTCCAATATTTTCCACAACAAGTATAAAGCAGAAATAGTGGTTAATTCTTCCGTGGTGGATGGTGGAAATAGTAACCGTTTCCACGTAGCAAAGCAACAGAGATGAGCCACACCCCCTCTCAGGTGAGAATGAACCACAACGCGAGTAAAGCGCTGTCAGTTCTGTTATTGAATAAAGGGTTGGACTTTTTCCTTTTTTAAAATCAGATTCATCGATTAGAGTAGCAGCAGCCAGTTAGATTCACCGACGTCATGACGTCAGTGATGACGGGCTTTCCCAGCGTTATGTTCTTTCCTCTACCTCCACTCTGCTCTTTCTTTTTGACAGACTACACTATTAAAAATTTTTAAGTTGCTGCAGCCCTACTAGTTATATAGTTCTTCTAAAAAAAGGATTCGCTTCAAGGACGCCAACGAACGTTTCCGTATGACATTGGTACTAAATGGTTTGCTCGATGGTCTCTATGAAGGCCGAACAGAGGAGCCAATCGGATGGCGAAAAACACGCAAGATCGTTTCTGTCCACGCCGTGTTTCCACTACAGATGGTATGTCCTCAAACAGTGGGTTTGTGCAGGGTACCCCGCGTTGCGCCCTTGACACATCTCTCTGCGGTCTTTTTTTATAGTATCGGCTGAGCTCAGTTGGAATGTTGACTGAGGCGGTGCCAAGACTGGAGCAGTTCTGTTGGTACAATCCACAACTTTTTTCCCAATGGAAAATTAGAAATAACCGTTGGACTGGACTAGTTGGTGGAAACACGCAGAGAGAGAGGAATATGTTGTCTGCCAATAAGAAAACAAGTCGATTCATGATACTTACTTTACTTGTGCTTTTACTAATTACTAATAAACAATGTTGTCAAGACTAGATAATAATATGTAATTGAATGAGGTTAAAAATATCTTTAGATTTATGTTCGCTATCAGGAAGTAATTTGTAGATATCACCCTGGGCTCTGGGAAAATGTGTATTATTGTCCTATTTCTGACATTTTAAAGACTAAAGCTCATATACTTAATCAATGAAAGCAAGATATGTTATATAACTTCTGCAATTTGTCCGTCGCCATCTTAATTTTTTTTTTTTTTAAACGACTGAACAGAAGTTACCAAATTTGGACTGCAAGGGAGGGACTTAGAGAAGCCGTATATGGCTCTGGTAGAGGTGTCGCCACGTCAATCACAAGGTTGCCCCACCCTAAAAAATACTCTGCTTGATGCTCTATTTGTCTCAATGGATTTACATGGTATTGAAGAAGACTTGAAACTAGAGCTTGAGACCATCAACTCATGTTTACTCTAATAGACTTCCATACAATCAGATACTTTTTAGACACTTCCGCAATGGCTTTGCATGTCAGAACCGGAGGTTGTCTCCTGTGTGCAAACTTCCATGTGACATGATCATTTTCACTGCCATTAAGTCATTTAACTGGAACCGATTACATCAATTTCTGTTGGAGGCTGAAGCAACAGGTTTTACGGTCATGCATACATACCACACTGGCACACATATACACATGTCCAGGAAACCTAGACAGCAGTAGTGTCTTGTTATCGGTCTTTTTCTCTGTTTCAGGTGGAGGGTGTAGGCCTGTACTTCCGTCAGCAGCTCCTGCAGTCCCGTCACCGTGGCGCCTTTGAACTGGCTTATGTGGGCTTTGTACGCCTTACCGACATGCTCTGCAGGTGTGTAGGTGTGTGTGTGTGTGTGTGTGCGCCACACAAACCCGTCGCAGCGGGGTTGACTTTGAACCGCAGAGCATTTGAAACAAAACTCCCTTGTTTTGTTCTCGTGCAGAAACCAGTTGCGTTAACGCGGGCCAAAATCCTCGCGTTTGTGTGGAGGTGCGCGTGTGTTTTCAGAAGAGGAAGAGCAGTGTGTGGGCTGTATGCAGGCCGGGCGCTGGGTGATGGGGTGTTGATTACGGAGTGCTTCACCGCGGCCTTTTGATGCTCCGCCTCGGGATCTTGTGTGTTCTCATGTGTTTGCACTCTTCCTCTCTGTCTCTCCAGTTTTTTTTATTTGAAGTTTATTTTACATCTCTCTTCACTTTCTCTTTTTACCTTCGCATTGAAAATGCGGAAGGTTATGTTTTGATCGCCGTGTATTTATTTAGTTATTTATTTATTTGTATGCGAATTGCATGAAATTTGGTGGGATGATTGGTTATTATCCGGGGACCATTTGATTTGATTTTCGGGTCAAAGGTCAAGGTCATGGAAAGGTCACAATCTTCTTTTTACCATAGCACGGTCAATTTTTATCCAATTGGCATGCAACTAATGCCAAAATGTTCATAATTCAATGCCCAATCTTGTGATATGCGAAGGTATGCGCTCTACCGAGTGCCCGTTCTAGTTTGTCTCTTTTTTGTCTCTTTTTAACTGCGTTAAACATGAGCGTTTATATGAGTTGTTTACAGTGTTTCCCCAAATTTTTTTTAAGACAACCCCCTCACAGCTCCGATAAACTCAAGTCCCCCTTTATCAACACCAGCACCATGTTTCAAATGTATTGACTGCAATCTATCTTAACTAGCAATGACATTAAAGTGGAAATTGGAATGTTTTTTTAGTGCAATTTAACTCGTGTTTTGTAAAGTTTAGTACAACAGAGTTGCAGTAGCTGAACGCTGCAACATTTAATCCTTTATTTGAGCTATCTTTTTTTATCCATTACTTCATGCTAACTATGTAAACCATTTTATCCATTACTTTGAGATTTGATAACTATTTAAACCATTAATTAATTAATTTTAGCTTTTAATTTGAACTCTTCATCTGTTACTTTTTGAAAACTATTCTAATTAACAATTTAAACCCTTAATAAATGACTTTAAGATTGCTATTTATAACATTTATTCTGTGACTTAATAGGAATCAAGTCTTGACCGTGGATGAGGTGATAAAATATCTTTACAACTTCTAGTTTGTAGTATTTGAAAGGTAATCAAGTGCATTAAAGTTTGATCCTCATGTCATCCATTTCTGAACAATCGTTCCTTTTCAAGTAGAAAATATAAACATTTACAGTCGCATCTTAATTTGATGGTTCAGAGGATTGTTTCTTTGGGGTAGGACTCACCCTTTGTGTGTAAGATAAAATTCAACAAAATATGCAGCATAACTTTCCATCTTGAAAACAAGCTTACAAAAACAGCCAATGGGGATATTTGATATCACAACTGATAACTGTGTTGTGTATAGAACCTGGTAAATTAGAAATGGTGCACTATTGCTTTTCACAAAAGAAAAGTGTTAGCTGCTATCATGTCTCAAAACGAGTGAAAACTCGTATTACATAAGTAGATATGTAACTTGAACCAATGTTTGTAATGTAATCGTGATTCAGATGTAATCATTCTTAAAAAATGCATCCGTGTACAATTACTTAATCAAAAAGGTAAACCCCCTATTAATGCTATGTGTTTTTTTGTGTTTGTGCAAGGAGTGGAAGTCCGGCCCTGCAGCAGCTTCCGGCCCGCTGGCTGTCTGAGGTTCTGGAGGAGGTCAAATCCAGTGACCCGTCGTCCAAGCTGTGTGCCACACGACGCAGCGCTGGGATACCCTTCTACATCCAGGTGTGTAAGGACGGGTTTCAAACTAAGCACACCAACCAGGCTATTTGGTATATGTAATCAAAACATTATTGCACAAAGAGCAGTCAAAAGTCTGGGCAGAAGAAAGACAGAAGCTAAAAGTTGGAAATAAATAAGATATCGAAAATATGGACAATTTGGCAAAAATCCAAGTTCTACTCAACTCTGACGAGGTCATGTGACGGTTGAGGTTAAAAGTGGGTCAAAATGATATGGAATGTGCATGGAAGGTAATGGTTAGTGAATGAATGTTTGACAGTTCTCAGAGGTTTGGTAATAGTATATCTTGTGTGTAGGATTGTTTCGTTGGGCTGTTTACTCCTCAAAGTAGTGCAATCGGCAGTTCTTGGCATGCCACTGGAGCACTTCTGCTGGAATCCATCTGCCTATTTTTTTTTTTCTCACACACTAGTATAGTGTGTGTGTGTGTGTTAGGATTGTTCCTAACACACTCACACACGCACACATTGTCCTCTTGTCGACCCCTTGTAGTGGCCACTGGTCCTGCACAACTCTAACAGTGTGTCGTAATCTTCGCCTAACCTCCCTCAACACTTGACTGACTCGAACTCTGTTATTCAGCCGTGCCTCACTTCCGCTTGATTACTGATATTAAAACGAGACATGACAGAGTTCATGTTTTTATCCCAGAGGCGAGTTCTCTGTGGGGCCGCTCTTTGTGGATACGGGTGCGAGGCGCACCGCTGCACCGCCAATATCCCTGGTGCCCGACTTGATTTCTAAATTTTGAAAAGATAATTCACTCTCTCGCACGTTAAATACCGGGATAGCTTATGGTGAAGATACAGGGAGAGTGCAAGAAGACAGGAAGAGTTCAAGTAGAACATGCGTGGTCTAAGATGATGATGAGGAAGGGAGAAGACGAGATGAAGGAGGAAAAAGAGAGCTGAGGAGGTCCCGGGAGGAGCAGAATTCAACACCTTGGGAGAGCGGCGCTGGGCTGCATTCCTTTCACACGAAAAGACGGAGTCCGATACGGGGAGGCTCGCCCTCATGCTGGTCGGCATCAACCGGGACAGACTTCACAGGAACCAGACTAGCCCTCCTCTTCCTCTCCATATTCCCTTCATCCCCCCAAGAGTTCATAAGAGCCAGACTGTGCCTCCTTCCTCCATCTCTCCATCCCGCAGAGGCCTTACTCCTAACCAGAACCCAGGCCAGACACACAGCTGGCTCCCATCAGCTCCCACAGCAAGATAACTCCTTCCTCACGCAGCAGCCAATTGCTGTGTCACCTCCCAGCTCCCACATTCCCGACCTCCTCTCCCGGCACATGCACATGATGTCACTCAGTGAAGCCATCAGTATATTGTCAAACTGGTGTTAAGACATAGCCATGTCTTAATGTGATTTAGTGCCGCTGTATACAGTGATGGGCATCATTAAGTTAGTTATAAAAGGGTTTTCTGCGATAAGTTTTGACCACAAAACAAGTAGATGTAATTTTATCCAATTGATTTGAGCTGTGGCTCGCAGAAAGTTATATTATATTTCTTCTGCAGTCTTTTATTACATTTACATTAGATATACATTTCTATCTGCAATTCACGTTTGAGCCACATGGGGAAGCTATGTGTTCAAAGTCCCTCCCCTTCTGGTAGACAACCAAGGACCTTATTTTGGGAAGCAACATGCAGAGCAGCCGGCGGGGTAGGGACAAAAAGTGGAATAAGTGACTAATCTTGCTAAAGCTGTGATGCCCGGTACTGTAAATATTCTTTCCTTAATAAGGTCACATGGAGGCCACCGGAAGGGGTGGGACTTTGCCCCTCGATACAAAATGATGATAATAGGATTGAAATGGCATTAAAGATGTCGAGGAAGGTTCATTTACTCTTCTCATGATTTATAGATCAGGCCTCTTGGGAATTGGGTCCACAATGGTTTGTCTTAAAAAAAAGGCCCAAGTATGTCCAGAGGAAAAACATTTTTGCAAACACTGCCGACAGTGTAATTTAATGGCTACTTAACAGAGGGTATATGATATACAGTAAATTATCTTTGTTGTCTTTTTAAAAGAATAAATATAACATTGGTAAATAACATTGCGTCATTATATTGATTTTATATAAACAGTGTAGTTTTTAGGCTCTTTTTGCATTCGCCTGGGGAAAAAAAAGAGTATCTGAGCAAAAGTACATAATCTTACAATATGAATCCAATGTCAACACTTCATTTCTGCTGAAAACTATCATGCATAGTTCTTACTGCAGCTCTGATTCGAGGCAGCAGCGGTTGTGACTTGAGAATACGAATTTGGAAATGACAAAAAATGACACAAAGCTACATTGGAGGTGTCAACAGTCAGGATGCAGCGTGGGTAACGCAGGTACCAGATAAGGAAGCAGGAGACCTGGGTGGAAAATATTTTGGTTTTCTTTGAACAAAATTCTAAATCCACATGATGTAAAGATGTCGGTATCTCTGTTGTGCTGTTTTTACTCAGGCTCTGCTTTCCTCCGAGCCCAAGTCGTCCAGTTGCCGTCTGCTGAAAATGACCATGAGAGAGCTGATCGCTTTGGCCGTGCCCTCCGCCAACAGGACCATTGACAGCTTCAGCGTCCCTCAGGTTTGACCACTCGACAGCTTCACACACAGGTCCTGGTGACATCCAACCTGAGAGAGCACTTCACATTCCTGAGCTCTTTTATTCCAAAAGTTTAATGTTGGCAGAAAAAACTGATCATAAATCTCGGATCAATTGGAGGTAATCAAAGCTGTAGGCTGTCGGTGTATACCAATAGCCGCCAAATGGTGCTTTACTTGTGATGCTGCTGCTGCAGGTGAGTCTTTGTCATCTTTAGAAGGTCAATTTACATTCTAAAAATCCTATCAAGTTGTGCCTCTTTGAAGACGTTGTGTTCTCAAACATTCTCGTTCACGTTTTGGAGGAAGAGATTGTCCCCTTCTTTTGTCATTGTGGCATTTGCCGCGCAATGAGCTTTTAATGTGACCCCGCCGGATGGTTATACGTTGCCTGTTCTGTGTCGCCGCAGGTCCATGCTCTGAACATCCTCAGGGCTCTGTACAGGGACACGCGTCTGGGGGAAAACATCATTCCCTTCGTCTCGGATGGAATGCAGGCTGCCGTGCTGGGCTTCACTTCTCCTGTTTGGGCTGTGAGTTTCTACCTTTTTATTGTTGTCTGACTGATTGACAGTGCAGCGCACCAATGAGGGTTTGACCAAAAGGACAAAACACATCGTCTCTTGCTCACGGCCTTTTGTCCTCCTTCTGTTTTTGGTTTCCCAGGTTAGAAACTCCTCCACTCTTCTCTTCAGCACTCTGATCACAAGGATCTTTGGGGTGAAGAAGGGGAAAGACGAGCACTCGAAGAAGAACAGGTTGGCTGCTTCTCCCTCTCTCTAATGTTGTCCACCAAATCAGGTTCACTCTCATGTGCCTCGGGGCAGAATGAGATACTTCCATTTGAATGGAAAGTATCTATATAAGCTATATATATATATATATAAGTTTTGAAAGTGTCAAAGGGCGTAGAACATTATTGAAGTATATGATTATTCCCGGGCTCACTTTTTTCTCATCATTTGCTACCCAGAATTTACCACTAGAGAATTGACAAAAGAAAAAGAATCAACAAAACCGTGATACCTGAAGGATGACCGTAGAAAAAAAATCAATGCTGTGATTTGGGATAAAAAGCCTTTTGCATTTTTAGATTTCTGCCCGTCACTCTGGCAATGGCACATAAAAACATGTTTTTGTAGTACATCCCAACTCGTGTCCCCATACGCGAAATTACCAAGAAATCAAACAATTGAGGGGAATTAAAGCCAAAGTAAAAGGAGCATTTGTATGAAAGTGGTTGTTTCACAACAGCAGGGGTCACTGTCGCTACACCTGTCCGGCTAAAACACAGGTTACCCTTAAACCCACTGCTGGTCGGTACTTGTGGGGATGCAGGGCTCCACTGCTGCTGTTCCCGCAATAATGAATGAACACTGGAAATATGGAAATATATATATATGAGTCTCTTTCACATGGAGAAATTAAATAAAAACCTTTCAATGCTCATTATTGAAACACCTGGGACCATCCCATGGGTGCTGTATTTGGAAGGCTGTGTCTCGACCTTGAATCAGAGGGTCTGTGGAGAGGGTGTGTCCTTGGGCCCGTTGCTCTCATATCAAAAACACAGACAAACAATACTGTGCATGTTCGGATTATAGTCCATGCCTCATAACTATTCTACATATTCATTGGATGTGTTGTAACTCTGTAACACTGTCCATCTGTACACATGACATCTTTAGCTCCTGTCCATCTGGGGAGAGGGATCCTCCTCTGTTGCTCTCCTAAAGGGTTCTTCCTTTTTTTTTCCCTGTGAATTTTTTTTCTTCTTTTTCTTTGGGAGTTTTTCCTAATACGATGTGAGGTCCTGGGACAGGGATGTCGTATGTGTACAGATTTTACGTTTGTGATTTTGGACGATACAAAATCAACAAAATGTAATTGAATAGTTGCAATGAGGTCTACATTGAACCCAGAGGTGATTTGGTAAAGTTTTCACAGGGCGTGGCCCTTGTTCCAGGAAGCTCTGCTTGGCCCCCGTTACTGTATTTCTATTGGCTGCTTCTCTGAAGGCCCCCCAAATACTCGTTACCAAGCCAAGGCTGATCCTGTTTATCTGGTCTGTTTTCACTTGTTTTTTCAGTCTGCCATCTCTCCTTTTTGTATCGCCATCGGCAGCATTGTGCGTGTGTATTGTGTGTGTTTTAGGAAGACTGGTCTTCTCGCTGTCTGTGGAAACTTTAGCTGTGTAATTTTTACATATGTTACTTTAGACTCCAGACTTATTGTTTTCTTGTGGATTCGTCATCCCGTTGGGCTCAGGCTCCTCCGCTCTGGGATGGCGTATCGATGTCGATCCGACATGGTCACCGAGATAATTTTGCATCCGTAAACAAAGCTGACAGAGAGAAGATTGCTCCCTGCATTCCGGCCTCCACTCCTCCCTTTGCACTGCGTGTGCTCTTGTTCGTGCAGAGCTGTCCATATTAATGTTACTGAGAGGTTTTTCTCGGCTCCCTTATTTTCCTTCTTTTGAGTTAGCAAAAGTACCAACACATCGAACTGTGGCTCAGTGGTGAGAAGGGTCGTCCTTCAATCAGGGGATCCACGCTTTGATCCCCGGCTCCGCTCGTCCATGTTGGTGTTTCCTTGGGCAAGACACTTAACCCTGATTTGCCCCCACAGCCTGTTCCTGCGGTGTATGAATGTTACTTACTCCTGATGTGCAGGTGGCACCTTGTCATCAGTGTATGAATGGGTGAAGGATGTCATGTAGTGTTAAAACGCTTTGAGTGGTCGGAAGACTATAAAAGCGAGGTCCAGGTCCATTTAGCATTACTCCTTTTATACATTCCGCTCAAGTTAAAGAGCTTGTTGTGACTGCTTTATAGTCTCGTAGTTATATCCAGTTGTCACAGTGGATCTGCAACAAAAAATGATGGCTATATATATACAATGATTTGTATTACCTTTTTGGACTTGACCAGTTATTTATACGAGGCAGCAATCTCCGATTTGGAAGTGTGGAACCAATACTTAAGTGTATAAAACTTGCGTTTTCTCTACTGGGTCTCGAAGTCTGGTTGATTAGAAGTCCATGAGAAAATTACTCTACTTCTCACTTCATTTATTATCTCAGTAAACATTGCAAACATGAGTTTATTCTCAATCTCTAGTCTTCTTCAATACAGCATGATGTTCATTTAGTAAATTATGCTCCATTTGGAGTGCACACAAAACATTGTCCTTCAGTAAATGAAAATAGTTACACACACACACACACAGTCATTTTACTTTTACTTACCTGCCCAACCGAGGCAGATTTTGTCAATCGAAAAGGCTTTCACAGTATTAATGTGCAGGTACTTATGACATAATTTCCCTCAAATTATATTGCTAGAAAAAAAAATCATATGTCTTTGACAATAGGGGTCATGGACCTTGCAATTGTCCGATGTAGGCTAATCATGTACTGTAAAATACCCATGTAGTGTACAATACCCATGACATCTTAGATGATCTGTGACTCGACCGGCCTCTTCACAAATGTTGAGGCCAAATGGCCGGGCTCTGTCCACGACTTCAGAATTATGTAGAAAATGATTAAGGTGGACTCATGAGAAGAATAGGAAGAATCGCACAGTATTTCTTTTCACTGCTTCAATTGATTGAATTTCTGATTATGAATAATACAGTGCATCCTGAAAGTATTCACAGCGCTTCATTTTTTACACATTTTGTTATGTTACAGCCTTATTCCAAAATGGATTAAATTCATTATTTTCCTCAACATTCTACACACAAAAACCCATAATGACAAAGTGAAAACTGTTTTTTGCACATTTATTAAAAATAAAGAACGAAAACATAACATGTACATAAGTATTCACAGCCTTTGCTCAATACTTTGTTGAAGCACCTTTGGCAGCAATTACAGCCTCAAGTCTTCTTGGGTATGATTCCACAAGCGTGGCACACCTATTTCTGGGCAGTTTCTCCCATTCTTCTTTGCAGAACCTCTCAAGTTCCATCAGGTTGGATGGGGAGCGTCGGTGCACAGCCATTTTCAGATCTCTCCAGAGATGTTCAATCGGGTTCAAGTCAGGGCTCTGGCTGGGCCACTCAAGGACATTCACAGAGTTGTCCCGAAGCCACTCCTTTGTTATCTTGGCTGTGTGCTTCGGGTCGTTGTCCTGTTGGAAGATGAACCGTCGCCCCAGTCTGAGGTCCAGAGCGCTTTGGAGCATGTTTTCATCGAGGATGTCTCTGTACATTGCTGCATTCATCTTTCCCTCAATCCTGACTTTTCTCCCAGTTCCTCCTGCTGAAAAACATCCCCACAGCATGATGCTGCCACCACCATGCTTCACTGTAGGGATGGTGTTGGCCAGGTGATGAGCAGTGCCTGGTTTCCTCCAGACATGACGCTTGGCATTCAGGCCAAAGAGTTCAATCTTTGTTTCATCAGACCGGATCATTTAGTTTCTCATGGTCTGAGAGTCCTTCAGGTGCTTTTTTGCAAACTCTAGGCAGGCTGTCATGTGTTTTTTACTGAGGAGTGGCTTCCGTCTGGCCACTCTACCAAACAGGCCTGATTTGTGGAGTGCTGCAGAGATGGTTGTCCTTCTGGAAGGTTCTCCTCTCTTCATAGAACAACGCTGGAGCTCTGTCAGAGTGACCATCGGGTTCCTGGTCACATCCCTGACTAAGGCCCTTCTCCCCCGATCGCTCAGTCTGGCTGGGCGGCCAACTCTAGGAAGAGTCCTGGTGGTTCCAAACTTCTTCCATGTCCGGATGATGGAGGCCACTGTGCTCATTGGGACTTTCAATGCTGCAGAAATCTTTCTGTACCCTTCGCCAGATCTGTGCCTCGATACAATTCTGTCTCGGAGGTCTATAGATAATTCCTTGAACTTCATGGCTTGGTTTATGCTCTGATATGCACTGTCAACTGTGATACCTTATAGAGACAGGTGTGTGCCTTTCTCAATCATGTCCAATCAACTGAATTTAGCACAGGTGGACTCCAATCAAACATCTCAAGGATGATCAGTGGAAACAGGATGCACCTGAGCTACATGTTGAGTGTCCTGGCAAAGGCTGTGAATACTTATGTACATGTTATGTTTTCGTATGCTGCGTTCACACCAAAAGCGTTGCGAGTAGGTTTCATGCAAAGTCAATGCACCGACACGAATGGATGCGAATAAAGCAAATGTTCATGCAGTTATTCAGACGTAGTCGGTGAAAGTTACCGAGATGTGTGTGAGCCAACGGGTGATGTTGTGAACCCAGACATGAGAGAGTTTGATGTGTTCTTTTTTTCTTCTTCACAACAATTATAAAGCACAAATAGCGGTTATTTCTTTCTTCCCATAGTAAATTAAAATAATGACTCAAAATGTTGGAATTTGAACTTCAAATGTATTTGAGTAAAAAGATATGAACATCAGAACATCATCATAACAAATACATTAAATAATAATACACATTTAAGTGCAAATGTGCTTTAAAACTAAAGAAAAAGTACTAATAATGTTTTCAAAATAAGAATTAAGCCTATGTAAATGCAAAATAACTAAAGAATAACTGGGCTGCAAGTGACAGTCAAAGTCCAAAAGTAAAACAATAGTCCATCCTCCCCGACAATTAAAGTGCAAGAGTTTAAAAGTACATCAAAATGACTTATTGCAGTCCCACGTCTTGCTGTTCCCTCCTTCAGGGGAACACACACTTTACAAACGTTTTAAATTATGATGCTGAAACGTGAGCTGATGGACATGGAGTGAGGCTGCTTCTCTTCTTGGAGACAATGTTCCAGCGAGATAAGGTCTCATGTCATTGACATCATGTTGAGGATGCTCTGTCCAGACTCCTGCCATCTGAGGGTGCATGAGCCTCTTCAGGACAAACTCATCCACTCGCCTTTGCTTAGTTCTAAAAGAGAGAGAAAGACTCACACGGCTTGAATTATCATCTTGTAGGCCATAGTGTCGTAGTTTTATATTATTACCTTCGCATTGAAAATGAAAATGCCGGAAGGTTATGTTTTGATCGCCGTGTATTTATTTATTTATTTATTTATTTGTATGCGTGTTATTCGCAATACTCAAAAAGTATTGAACCGAATCGCATGAAATTTGGTGGGATGATTGTTTATTATCCGGGGACCAGTTGATTAGATTTTGGGATCAATCGGGTCAAAGGTCAAGGTCATGGAAAGGTCAAAATCTTTTTTTTTACCATAGCATGATACATTTTTGTCCAATTGGCATGCAACTAATGCCAAAATGTTCATAATTCAATGCCCAATCTTGTGATATGCGAAGGTATGCGCTCTACCGAGTGCCCGTTCTAGTTATACAATGAGTAGATCTCTCGTAATTGTGCCGATATGAAATTATATTTTCACACACTCTTTTGTCTGTAGAATGGTTAGTGGAGGAGGTTAACTCTTCAGAACGAACGAAGAGACAAGCTACTCTGATAATCACTGATTCACCACATTGCACTTGCAACATAACTGAAATTGAGTCAGCAAGCATCCTCCATGAGACGTTTGATTTTCCACCATGTAAACGTAACGATAAGTTAACAAGGCTAATGTTATGTTTAGTTAGCTCAAACTTACCGATCAGGAGAAGAAGTGGTGGCTCCAGGATGCTCGTGCGTGGTCGTCGTGCTGCCATGAAACCAATAACGTTCTGCAGATGCAACATTCTATGGTTTTGTTTGGCTTAGTATGCTCCCATACTTTTTATATTCTCAATTATGTCGAGTTATTGTCGCAGCCCTAGGTGGATGGCGGAAAATTATAACTGTTTCCACGGAGGTAAGCCGCGCCCCTCTCCAGCGCCAATTAAGCGAATGAATAAACCACAAATAGTCGGGCGAGTAAATTCACGCAAGTAAAGTTTTGCGAATATTCGTGTGAACGCAGACGCGTCTAACTTGTCTGATATGTTGCCATGCTTCTTGTCTCGCGGTGTTGGATGTTGTCATGATTATGGTCTGGAATTCCTCATCGGCGTTCGTGATCATCTCCTGCTCGTCAGCGGAGGAGAAAAAGAGGTTATTCCGTTTGAGATTATTTGCCTTTGCGCTGTTAGAAAATCATGGTTTCTGTGATCGACGCTTCCCCCTTTTGAAGCCGGAGGGACACACGCAACTATCCTGATTACTGAAGTCTGGTTCGAATTAACAAGATTGTTTGTTTGAGCACTGACCAGCCTTTGAGAAACCGAGATAGCCATCGGGTTAATTTAAGATGGCTAACAGGACATTTGATCGACTTAGTTGAACCACGTACGAGTGACAGGGCCCAGACTTCGTCCCTTCAGGACTTGATTTAGACAAGAGTTAAATAAAAAACTTTACTGACCCTGAGGCTGAATGGCGGTTATAACAAGTTTGATGTTTTATTGACTGTTGGCCGTGCATATGACGTAACACTACGGCCCATTGTATGTCCATGACCACACATGTGACCGGCTGCAGCAGGCAAAGTAAACAATGAGGCTGGGTTTGTTTATGTAGAGGTCTTTGGCACATGGCATGCTTTATCAGGATCTTCTCGCTCGCTCGCTCTTTCCGACTGTCTGTTCCCACTGATGTTCCTTTTGCATCACTGCATTGGGAACATACTAATTTATTCCAGACTGTCCGGCCATTTCATGAGTTGAAATTCAAGAAAATTAGTACTCCGGCTGTAATTCTGCTCTCTTTTGACAGTGATTCACGATGGCAGTTAGTTTGACCCTCTGCAGAGATGTGTTGCACTTTTACACAATCGACTTCTAGCTTCTTTCTAATAACGGTGTTGGTAATGCTTTTTTGGTTGTTTATTTCACATTACATACCACGTTTCGCCGCCTCTCATCCATGACTAGTTTACGTGTTGTCTCTCTACGTGGGTTTTGTTCTAAAGATCAAGCGCCACCATGAGGTCGACTTTTGTGTTTTTGTGTGAAAGGTTTCGAAATGGATTGTTAAGAAATGTGGTGCAGACATTCATGTCAGGGAGATAATGTCATACTTTTACTTCATTCGAATCTAAATTTAAAATGTTCTTTTTTTAATGTCTAAAAATAATTCTCATCCGTTTCAGATATTCTGTGTTTCGTGCTAATTAGCTAATTTAATTAGCATGCAAACTAAAATTGTGACCATGGTAAACATTGTACCTGCTAAACAGTATTTCACTATTCTCTTTATGAGCATGTTAGCATTTCGCATAGACTCCCAAAGCATGGTTGCGAAAATCATTTAATACAATTATTATAAAGTTCTTTAACCCTTGTGTTGCCTCAGGGTCATTTTGACCCGAATCAATATTACACCCTCCCCCCGCTTTAGGATTAATTTGACCCCATTCAATGTTTAATGTCGGTGTTCTTTCGGTAGTCAACAAACAAACATAAAGTGCCTCACACTTAAACTTGGAAAACAATATAATTCTAATAATTTTCTGGAGGTTTTAATTGCTGGCATCAAATTGAACCCAAAGGGTAAAATATGTTAGTAAATATAAAGGTAACAGGAGGGTGAAACATTGAATCGGGTCAAAATGACCCAAAGGCGGGGGGAGGGTGTAATATTGATTCGGGTCAAAATGACCCTAAGGCAACACAAGGGTTAAGCCGTAAAACTTAAGTGTGGAACCGCTACCATGAACTACAAAGTCCCAAAATCCGAGGGGCTATTTCAGCATCTTTAGTTCTGCGGCTTTATGCCGAGTGCCTACCTTCTTGTTGGTTCATACATTCATAATCCTTTCCGTCTCCTCATCAGGATGACGGGCCGAGAGTTCTTCACTCGCTTTCCGGCTCTCTATCCGTTCCTCCTGAACCAGCTGGAGGAGGCTGCAGCCACGGTGGAAAGGTGAGGTGGTCCTTTTTAATATTATTTGTATCTGCTGCAGCCTCATGCCGTTGAGGAAGGGGGGGGTGGGAGTGTTAGTGCAATTTGTCATCAGATTGTAGGAAAGCGAACTATGAACTAATCGAGTAGCATTGTGTTGGCCTTTTTTTCTTCCTCTCTCCAAAGTTTCACTTTCATAACTTTGCTCAAACAATAAGACTTTACGACCGAATAAAGTAGATGTCTCGTCGAGATTTAGTTTAGCTTCTCCCCCCACGGCTTTATCTTTGTCAACTCGATCCAATCTCCTTCTTCACCCATCCGGCAGCTCCCCAGGCGGCCTTAACTTAATAGGGATCCAATTAATTGAACGCTCCACGAGACCAGCTCTTTCACAATTCCCCTCACTCCCTTCGACCCCCTTGTTAAAAAACATTTACTTGATTTTCCCACGGAACCAGATCCCGGCTCTCCGACTGCCACATTATCTCGGCGCATCCCACCACCCAAACGGGTCAAAGTACGGTAATAACACACAGGAGACAGGAGAGCTGCTCTTAGTGGTTTGTGGAAGTCAAGAGTACAAGTGCATTCCCGGAATGGGTCACAATAAAAGGCTCATACTTGGTCTTGACCTCAAATTATTCTAAACTAAAACTAGTCTATTTACTCTGAATTCCAAGCAGTTTCAGGATGTTTTTGGTTGTTGTTGTTTTTTGCCTCTGTGCCGCTGCATTATGTGTACAGGTGTTCTGGTACGGACTTGAATGTAACTTGTGACTCTGGTTTGCTCCTGTTACATTTTACTCACTGTGGCTTTGTTTTTTCACAATAAGGCCTGCGTCGCTATTGAAACCACACGTCATGGCTAAAGAGTAGGGAGAAAAAAACTCAAATCGGAAATCATGGAATCTATCCAGCCAGCATTTCTCCAAGTGCCCACAAGTGTTCCCAATATGCTAAGCATCATAAACTATTTACAAACCTCTACTTAAGAGCCTCTCTAGTCCTCCCCCCTCTCGCTGCTCTTTGTTCAGCAGCCTGCAGTTCAGTTGACATTTCACTGAGACATTTAGAATTAAGTGTTTTTTTATTAAATATCAAGCTTCAAGCTTTTACGGTTTGCTTATGTTACAAAACAGAAGAGCTCCTCTTTGAAAGTTCTGCTTTGATAAAAAAGTTTATTTTGGTGATCAATTTTTTTAAAGAACCACACACACATTCCATTCATCCCCCAGACCTGCTTTTTGCTATAGTTTTTGTTTGTTATGTTTCTAAAACATTTTGCAAAAAGAAGGCACATTTGTGATTTTGGGCAATACAGAATAAACTGAATTAAATTGAAAATTGAACTTCCTTTCCTTTGACTCTCAAACTCCATTCGGTGGCCTCTAAGCATGCAGCTAAGGGGGCTTCTTGTTGTTGGAACACTCCAGATTCCTACTGTTATTATTTCATTGTACCAAACGTAAACAGGTTTATCTCTGAAACTACTTCAGTCAGTCAGTGCCCACATTTTAAACTGCCGTGCAGTGATTTGCTGCAGCGCCAACAGTCTTATCTGCCACTGCCTTCACATCCAAAGAAAACAGTTTCTCACATTATATCCAAAGTACCTTTCCGGAATTCCCTAAACATAACCGCTGATTTATTTGTCTGCCAGCTGACTAAATGGCAAACCTCAGCTTTGGTTTACTTCAGGGCTACTCTCTGAATGAGGAACACTTGAGGTCGGCGTTCTGTTTCCAAAACCAAATAGCCTTTAAATCTCTGACATCATATCCTATCCCATTGTGTTCGACGAAACACATCATACGGCTTACTAATTGGGCTGTGATTACATTTCTCAAATAGCCAATATATGTCAGTCCCGGCAGATTGTTCTCTGCGTGTGTGTGTGTGTTTGTGTTAGTTATTGTAAAATGGCGTAATGAGAAGCCCGGAGATGTTTTCCCCTTGTTATAGGATGATATTTTTTATTGTACACGCTGCTAAATTATTAACAATAAAATAAAGTGCTGCGGCAGATAGAAATCTTTGGATGTGTAGGAATTACGCCCTGTTATTATTTGGTTTGGAAATGTCATTATGCGTGATAGTTATGCACTCTTTCATTACACTAAATATTGTACTTTTTACTCCGCTACATTATACTTTTTACTCCAGTACATATCAGCTTTATTTACTTTTCACATGTCGGTTTTCAATCCCCTTCCTTTACAGTGAAAACCACATATATTCAGATGTGTTGATACTTTTACTTTTCACACTTTCAAGATATTTAGCTGATACTCTTTTCAAGTAAGGTTTGGAATGAAGGACTTTAACTTTGAAGGGAGCGTTATCACAGTGTGGTATTCAGAAAATAAACACTTGTGGTCATTTAAGGGACTTGTCTAATTCCACCTTAATACTTGATGTCTTTCTTTACAGGGCTTCTGTCAAGATAATAAAGTAGTCCATGATTATGAGATACGAGTTTACAGTTAATTACAATCGCTCCTTGCATTGTTGAAATTGGTTTATGGTGTTCTGCAAGTTGCATTCATGGTCTCCTTCCTTCTTTGCAATGCGATTTTGCTCCTACTCCTTTGGCGTTTCAGAAAATAATGCAACAAAATACATGGATACACTATTAATATCTGTCTGTCTGTGTGTTTAGTGACAGCGGTCAGGTGAAGCTTCACCCCAGTCTGTTCCTGCTCCTGCTAGTGCTCAGTCGACTCTACCCTTCCCCCATGGATGGATCCACCTCGCCTCTGGGACTCGCTCCTTTTATGCCCTTCATCATCAGGTGGGTGTCAGTGCTACACACATACACTTTTTTAGAAACACTATCACGCAAGAACGTTCTCTTGAAACCAAGAGGGTCACACACCTGCTCTCCCGGCAATGATAAACCTCCCAAAACATTGTTTCTCTGAGCCAGAACTTCTAAATATAAAGCAATCACCAAGACAAAACATCTGCAGTCAAAACATTCGTGTTTCTTTTTGATGGGGGGGGGGGGGGTGTTTGCACAGGTGCGTCTGAGTCTCTTACATGAATTGGTCTGTACTGTTTTTCTGTCCAGTTCATGCATCAGCATATTGGAAAACAGACTAAAAGTAAGATACTTTGTCTGTTTCTTCACACTTGAGTCTAAACACCTCGCTAGTCTTGGGTTTAGTCTCTCCCGGCAGTTTTCTGTTGTTGTTGTTGTTGTTGCCTGCGCCAGCTTGGGTCTCATCGGTGGATGAGATTGCGACTGGTGTTATCTGAACTTGCTGTTTGCTGGGGAGTAAAGCTTCCAGGCGAATGGGAAACCGTAGTGACAGGTTGGATTTTTAACATTCCGGAGAGGGAGGAGCCTATAAATATTATTGGTACATGTCCATCTGCTGCACCTGCAAATATAACTGGAGCTTGTGCCTCTTGCGTAGGGAAGGACCTTCATTGGCCGAATGCAAACTCAAACCTTTACCATCACAACTTATTTACTTTTAATCGTACCCCAAAAGCTCTTGAGGTCTAAAACATCGTAGTTAATATGTACAATTTATACTGTATACTTGTATGCACTATTATAGACAATATATGTGATAACATTAGGGATATCTGATCGGCGCCGATCCATATCGGCCGATATTCCCATTATTGGTTTTGATCGGCGTTCTCAAAACGACCGATCAGATGACGTAACATCTGCGAGAAAAACTATCAGAGACGTTTCAATCGCAGCGCACCGCAACAGAGACGATGCGCCCGGCGAGGGCCGGCAGAGGTCAGAGGTCCACGAGGGGATCCTCACGCACCGAGCGGCGTCCCCGTCCCCCGAGTTGAATCACTGGGTCAACTCAGCCGACTCTCACATGTCTGAGATAGACTGATGTTCACGGTAAACGCATTCGATCGGGAGCGCGCGAGGGTTTTAATAAAGTTAGCGGAAGGATTTAAGTGACAACATCCGGTTTTGCAACATTAGCAGAAAGAACCACGTGAAACAACATCCGTTTATCAAAATAAGATGACGACAAATCATACACTAACATATAAAAGTAAACAATGAACTGATTTTGTATCTTTATAGATCGTTTCTGAGATTTAGCTTAAATTATGCTAACATTAAAACATTTTTACTGTACCAAGGAAGAGTTTATAAAAATAAGTCAGACTTTTGTATGTTAAAAAAAGTCCTGTATATAGATTTCCCCAAGAGTTCCAGGAAATGAATAATGCAGATGTGTTCCATACATATCTGAAATCCCCTACAATAGCAATCAAACAATTTTAATGTATCAATTAGGACATTTTTCAAAGTAAAAGTCCTAAATGTTTCAAGAAATCGGTAATTTCTTTAATGTTTGAGTTGCTTTATATATGTATTTCCTCATAGTCCTCATAGCAATAATGCTTCACAATAAATAGAATGCTTCAATCAACACCGTGATCGGTGATCGGTATTATCGGATCGGCAGATACTGATTTCAGTGATCGGTGATCGGCACCCAAAAACCTGATCGGTGCATCTCTAGATAACATAGTGTCACACCATGTGTTTGGACATGTTCAAACAGAAAAAGCTTTCATGAGTGTATATAGTGCTCAATGCAGTGTTTTTTTTACACCCGGTGTGCGCTTATACCTTACGGTTGGAATGCTCTACCGACGCTTTGGATAACAGCAGTTGTGCATCTGCATTTGTTCATTCAATTCAATTCAGTTTATTTTGTATAGCCCATTCTTTCGTCCATCCGTGTATTTATGACTGACTGCGTTTGTGGTTGGTAAATGTAGGTGTATCAGCATATTATTGTAGTGTGCTTTGTGAGTAGCTATCACTTGGGTGTGCAGCTAACCGGTCGATAGCTTGAGCTCCGACTCGCTGGCTGACTCTTCCTGTCAGAGAAGGTATGCCGCACACACATCCACCCAAATTAAGCCCACATGTTGGAAATGTTAAATATAGACCCAGGCTCCCTATCCCCCCGACACATCTTCCCCCATGTGCGGACGTGTCCGACGAGGAGTACCGACGACCGTCCCCCCCCCGTCCCCCTCCTCTATCTCCTCATGTGATCTGACCCGCCACCTCCAAGGATCACATTTAGCTCCTCCAGTGACAGGAGGGAGCTTGGTGCCTCGTCATTCTTCCCCCTTTATCCATCACACTCCCATCACAATCCTACCACGCCACACAGCATTTTATCTTTAGATCATCCTCCACAAGATCTTTCACATTCTTTGATGTAATGCGTCACACCTGCACGAATCATGACCACGGTAGTGGAGATGATGACGACAGAGAAGGGGAGGATGATGGCAAGCAGACAGATTTGGTCTAATGTTTGATGTCTGCTTCAATCCAGACCGTGGCGTCTTAACAATTGGTCCTATCCCCTCCGATGTCTCTAATTCAGTATTTATTTCCCTCCTTCTCTCTCTGTCTTGACGTACAGTGCTGAGAGTTTCACAAGATTTATGTCCAGGCATCTCTCCTCGCCCTCCCTCCCTCACTCATTCCTTTCTTTTTCACTTCACGTCCTCACTGACTCGTATCTCATTTCTTGTGAAAGGGCACAGTGGTGCACATAAACCCAAGTTTGGCTTCACTGTCATTTCTTTCCCAACATTTCCATCCCAATATTAGCATTTTGCATGGACACAAATTATTAACATTTCAAAATACAAACTGTCGAATGGGCACCAACATTTAGAATAACTAACTGAATTCAGCTCGACACAGTATTGTTAAATAAGAAATCTCATCCAGTCTTGTTATCGTAGCCTCAAAGTTGTATTTATATTTGATTCCAACAGGTTTCACTTTTATATTTTTTAAGCTGAAATTTCATTCACTATTATAGATGCCAAAGGATCTATAAATTAGTCCAAATTAATGAAGAAGTCATTACTAAACCTAATGTGCTCAAAACTAACACAGATATTATACATATATTACATTGGGTGTCTCAACGTGGACACCTTGGGGTTGTGGACCAAAGACGGTATAAAAGAAGTGGAAGTGGTCGTCATGTCGGCCATTGGTTTTGTGAAACCAGTGAACAGAGGGGTACATACAGTATCTGGGCTGCGAATGAGAGACAATCAGACATCTGTTTGCAACGGGTGTGGATGACCTCGTTACCTTTTTCGAATCGAAGGTTACCAGCTGATGTGGACAGATAAAAAATAAATGAAATAGTGCATATGTTTTATACCACTACCGGGGTCTCCAAAGACATTCATATTCTAGACAAAGCTGTTTGACAGGAAACAAAACCATGAAATAAAATGACCATGCTCGGCTACATCCTGTCCATATGAATGAATGAATGAACGACGTAACCACTGCCCATCCTAACATCCCACAGAGCTCGGCTCACTGAGCCGGCATGCTACTGGCCTCTTCAGTGGAAATAGTTCTCCCAGCGCCCATAAATGAGGCGCAGATGAGTCTGGTCCATGCCATCAAGTCGGTCTGACTTTGACCCCGCAGGGGACGGCCCTGTTTCTAAAATTACACCCTTCCAAACTGTCATTTCCTTTTTATAAAAGTGTTTCAATGGGGACAAATTAGCGCGGATAGTTAACATATGGGCCCCAAATGGTCTCGGACGGGTTTGTAGGGCGAGGAATGGAAATAGTTGTTGGTCATTAAGCGTGTGTGTGCCAGAGAACGCTTGTGCACATAAATTCACTTGTACAGGCGCCCAGAGCTAAGAAATGCAAACTGTTGTCTGTGTTTAGTGCAGGGTTGTGTGTGTGTGTGTGTGTTTGCGTATGCATGTCATGCTCACAGCAGGTGAAAAAACATTTGTTGACAGTTGACTTGTTGCTCCAAACAGTCCTCTTTGTTGAAGTCAATATTGATTTCAAGCCTCTTGTCTGCCAACACAAACTTGGTTCTCTTTCGGCGTTATGCCCCCCCGCCACGTATGTGAGCGAAGTCTTTGCTGGGCCCCCATGTGATCTGTATTCAATGTCAGTCTGCCGAAGACAGTTCAGCCGCTGCCTGGCAGCACCTCAGGAGCTGGTACAGTGACAGCCATAATGGAGGCTCGGGTTATTCAGAGGAGTTGACCTTGAGCTCAAATGATTTCGGCAATTCTGCTGAGATCGCCTCCTTCCTTCATTTCATGGTCTCGGTCGTGTTCTTTCCCTCGTGTCAGCTATGGCACTGTTATGACATTGGATAAGGAAAGACTATCGGCTTGTAAACAAGTTTAATTTTAACCCGCACTTGTGGGTAGCTGGCCTTCGCCGATTGATCGGATAAATGGCGTTGTGCGACTTTGTGCGTGAGAAAAAAAGAAGAAAGAGGGGGAAAGAGAATCTATGTGGGGCAAAAGAACAATTGGGGAGAGAGGTTGTGTTACATAATGTATGCAGAAAAAAAGGCACCAACTGTCCAAATTAAATAAGTCCATATTATGTCATTTGTCTCATAAGTAATGTGGTAGTACAAAATAATAATAAAAAAATAATAGTAATTACACACAGTAATTACCTTCGCATTGAAAATGCGGAAGGTTATGTTTTGATCGCCGTGTATTTATTCATCACCTTCGCATTGAAAATGCGGAAGGTTATGTTTTGATCGCCGTGTATTTATTTATTTATTTATTTGTATGCGTGTTATTCGCAGAACTCAAAAAGTATTGAACCGAATCGCATGAAATTTGGTGGGATGATTGGTTATTATCCGGGGACCAGTTGATTAGATTTTGGGATCAATCAGGTCAAGGTCAAGGTCATGGAAAGGTAACACTCTTTTTTTAACCATAGCACGATATATGTTTGTCCAATTGGCATGCAACTAATGCCAAAATGTTCATTATTCAATGCCCAATCTTGTGATATGCGAAGGTATGCGCTCTACCGAGTGCCCATTCTAGTTCAAATATTTTTTGTTATGAAAACCGTATTACTTCTGCCAACTCAAATGTACGACATAATTCATGATAACACAATATGACAACAATGCAGCTATTCATTACTCCAGTATGTTAGTAACTTCCCATGATGTTAATGCTGCAGCCACATGCGCGTGTTTCCGTCTCCTGCAGATGCGGCCGCTCAGCTGTGTACCGGACCAGAGAGATGGCTGCCCGAGCCCTCGTTCCCTTCGTGCTGGTCACACAGGTCCCATCCACCGTCCACACGTTGCTGCAGGAGCTGCCCGCGCAGCCTGGACCCGGGATCCAGCACAACCACATCCACGGGACTCTGCTGCAGGTCTGCAACACACAGTCACCGTGACTCAATATGCGCGTTTGCCGTAACACTCAGTGGGGGGTGGTGGGGTATGTAATCACAAGTCCCTTAAATGACCACAAGTGTTTATTTAGTGGAATTAAACCTTGATTGTGTGTACAGGACTCTAAAGTATGATGCTCACATTTACTTAGCACACGCACTGTAACAGTTTAGCTCCACGCCTTCCTTTTTGTAATAGTTGTTTTCATCCTGTCACACCATCTCGTCAATCCAACTCCCCTCGCCTGCCTCTGATCACTCCCTCGTTAGTCCCTCATTCCCTTCACCTGGTCCTCACGCCCTTCTCACCTGCCTCTGATCACTCCCTCGTTAGTCCCTCATTCCCTTCACCTGGTCCTCACGCCCTTCTCACCTGCAGCCCAGCCCCTCATTAGTCCCTCACTATTTAGCTCCCTCACTTCCACTTGTCCTCTGCCAGATTGTCTTGTGTTTTCGTGCCAAGTTCTCCAGCGTTATTAGAGTATATTCCTGACCTGCCTGTTCTGACCCTGCCTGCCTGCCCTGACCTCTGATTCTTTGCCCCGCCCCTTTTTGGACTTGTTTGCTTCTTCGACTGATCTCCCGGTTTTGACCCAGCCTGTTTCTAACCAAAGACAGTATTCTTTGTTACTCCTGTCTGAGTCGTGCTTTTGGGTCCACTCTAATAGCACCGTGACACGCACACCATATAAAATATGAGGAATTGCTATGTTTTACTATTAAGCTAAAAAGTTTGTTTTTCTGCTTTTCTGACATTCAGTCTAAATAAAAATAAAAAACAATTTTCCTCTATCCAGAAGAGAAATCATAGGTGTGGCAGAAGTAGAAAGCTAACACTATGCTATAAAAGAGCTACACCACGGTCGCATTAGAGTGCGGGTATAAACACAAGGCTATAAAGGCGGACTTGGCTTGTCGTTTTTGTAGTCTCATTTAGCTACTTGAAACCGCCACGTTAAATCTTCAAAGTCCACAGAGAGGGGTATTTACTGGCGTACTTTACATTGTGGAACAAAACGTTAAAATCTCTTGAGCATATGTTGAACACAGACCTTATATCAGAGTGCATGAAATGCTGACACACACTCAGCTCTTCGAACCTGTACTTGCGCCACTCTTGACTACAAGTTTCTGACCAATACTATTGTGATAATAGTCATTTTTGTATCAAAATCATTTTTTAATACTATACCATTCTGTGGAGTAAAGTATCACAGGCAGAATATGTCTTTATTCCCACCATACTGGGGAAACCTTTAGTGGGGCTTTAATTCTGTGTTGTGTCGTATATACACTGTATACCAAAACACATTTGATTCAAGGGGGTTTTGAGAGTTAAGGAACATCGTCCAAATAGTGCTGCGTGTATCTGTCGTGGCCATCTGTAACCGGTCTATAGATAGCGTGTGTGTGGGTAAGGTGGGGGCACTAGCTGCATGCAGGTGAAGTGGTCTAAACATAGTAAAGCGGAGATAGTGGCCTTCAGCGTACGTGTGGAGGGGCAGCATCTGTGTGTTTGTGTGTGTGGTACATTGAGTTAGGCCTTGGGAGATGCCTCGTGTACTTGATGTGCTTCATTGTGAGTGTCTGTAACTGGTAGCAGATGTTTTTGCTTGAGGCAGGAATGACTTCCTCTGTTATTGTGAAAGAACAACTGTGAGTGGGCCAAGTGTGGAGCTGGGAACCATCACCAGCTACTGGGGCTCGCTGTCCACCCTGCTGACTTTCACACGCATACATCGAAGAGGTCTGATGACCACACAAGTGAATATTACCGGGCAGCCCCACTTCCCGCACCAGTGGTTTCTTCCTAATGTTGCTCTTCTGGGTTTTGATCTTAATTTCTAGTTTGAAGTGTTCTTTAATATAGAATGATATTCATTTCTTAAATGATGGTCCATGTAGAGTAAAATAGACCATAAAGCGGGGTATGCATTATGGCGGGGCTACCTTGTGATTGAAGGGTTACTGCCTAAGGTTCAAACCAATTGGTCACATTACACTGACGACGTCTGGAGAGGGATCCTCCTCTGTTGCTCTCCTCAAGGTTTCTTCCCTTTTTTCCCTGTGAAGGGTTGTTTGGGAGTTTTACCTGATCCGATGTGAGGTTCTGGGACAGGGATGTCTATATTTTCAGATTGTAAAGCACTCTGAGACAAATTTGTAATTTGTGAAAATGGGCTATACAAATGAACTGAATTGAATTGATCGTACGCTTCATAGATGCAGTCTGGTTCGAAGCAGCTGTAAAATTCAAGACATCTAATAGCGGTAAGATCATTCAAAAGAAAAGAAAATAACAAAAGACAAACAAACAACAACTTCTAAGCAGAAATACACATATTGATATATCAATACGATTTTCTAACAGGCAACGTTTTCCCATACCTGCAAATGAAGTTAGGTTTTTGGTTTGTTCGTCTGTTTTATTCCATTTTGGCCAATGCACTCCACCAAATCCTGCTCAAAAGCGATCGGCTAATACTACTTGGTTTGCAATCCAGAGCCCACTTCTGATACCAAAACTGTGTCCTATTGCCAGATTTAACATTTACAATGCAGATATGTGTTTATAGAGATTGCATCTGTGTGACAGTTTGTATTCTGGCAAGAGGACATTTACATAGAAGAGATGCTAACAGTCTTGGATGTGAAAGAATCATGTGGGCTTAATTTGTTGTCACGGTCAAATTAGTCGTATACATTTACGGACACAGACCCTGCAGTGCTGCCAGTGGGGGGAAAAAGACAATATTTGGCAATAGAACAGTTACTGTTGATTCTTTGTCAAACACAAGTTAATAACTAGAACAGGCACTCAGTAGAGCGCATACCTTCGCATATCACAAGATTGGGCATTGAATTATGAACATTTTGGCATTAGTTGCATGCCAATTGGACAAAAATGTATCGTGCTATGGTAAAAAAAAGATTGTGACCTTTCCATGACCTTGACCTTTGACCCGATTGATCCCAAAATCTAATAAAATGGTCCCCGGATAATAACCAATCATCCCACCAAATTCCATGCGATTCGGTTCAATAATTTTTGAGTTTTGCGAATAACACGCATACAAATAAATAAATAAATACACGGCGATCAAAACATAACCTTCCGGCATTTTCAATGCGAAGGTAATAACATAATCAACTAATAATCGGATTACACAACTGATTGATATCTGATTTTGAATGAAAGCCTGACTTTATTGGTTTAAATTGAGCCAGTCCCGTGGATGGCCTGAGCACAGCCCTTATCTTTGATAGCGTCTCTTGAAGCGCACTGGAGTCACTTCAATCGCTTCAGCGTACCCCAAACCTCTGTTGACGCAACCAGAAGCGAGCTGAACAAGCCTATCAGACGGGCGGCCCCAACCCGAAGCAGGACTCTACTCTCGACACGTGCCGGCAACAGCCCTGGCCCACGATGCCTGGTACTGGCCAGAAGTATTAAAGCTGTGGCCAACTAGACGGATCTAATCCTTTGTGTATTTCCACAACAGCTGCTGGCAGAGGAGGAGGCTTAAGAACTAGGAGTATCGCAGTTTCCCCTCCTCTTGCAGCAGTGATGTCGCTGTTTTACCTCAATGCATTGTTCCCTTTGGGTCTTATGACGGCTGACTTTGGCCAGTGGTTCGCCTGGGCTTCCTGAGAAAAAACCCTCAAGGTTAAACCAGTTAAAGAATGTGACCTAACGCAAAACCCAGTCGGCTTGATTTTAGTGACACGAGATGCGTCGACGGGAATCCCAGGTGTTTGATTCTGAAGTTGTGACATTGAAAAGTCATGGAGCCACATCGATGTGTTTACGGCTATGGATCCACACTTGGATGACTTCAGGATTGAACACTATGTATACAGTCCTCCTTCACATGGCACATTAACATGTTGTATTTATACATTATTTTAACTAATCACTTTTATCCTTTTGGTAATATTAATCTTATCATCATATGGACTTGAAAATACCATTTCTAATCCCAATTTCACTGGCCACCAGCAAATTCTTTGGCGAGTCAAGGACCCCCGGTTGAACCAATTTAGTTCATTCACAACAAAATGTTAACTCAAGGTCCACTTACTAGTGTTCCAACTAGACTGGAGTCTGTTGTAGTCATAACTGTTGTTTTAATTCTTGCTCTGGGTGTAACAATGGTACAAAGGCTCCGTCGTGATGAAGGAACTGAGAGAGAGTCACTCCTGGTTTCTAGCGGTGTCCTTGAAGTGGTTCACATTTTACTGCTATAGGAGCCACTTACGGTTACAAGTTGGCTGAGCTGAGTATCACCCTTCCACACAAACAACTAGAATGGGCACTCGGTAGAGCGCATACCTTCGCATATCACAAGATTGGGCATTGAATTATGAACATTTTGGCATTAGTTGCATGCCAATTGGACAAAAATGTATCGTGCTATGGTAAAAAAAGAGTTTGACCTTTCCATGACCTTGACCTTTGACCCGATTGATCCCAAAATCTAATCAAATGGTCCCCGGATAATAACCAATCATCCCACCAAATTTCATGCGATTCGGTTCAATACTTTTTGAGTTCTGCGAAGGATTTTGACCTGTTCATGACCTTTGACCCGAACGATCCCAAAATCTCATCAACTGGTCCCCGGATAATAAACAATCATCCCACCAAATTTCATGCGATTCGGTTCAATACTTTTTGAGTTTTGCGAATAACACGCATATAAATAAATAAATACACGGCGATCAAAACATAACCTTCCGGCATTTTCAATGCGAAGGTAATCATGTGTATGCACACCACTTGCGCGTCCCCGGACATAATGGAAACAATATTTTATCCCTTGCGCCTATTTGAGATGTAACTTCCGCCGAATTCGTAATAACACAGTTCTTGCACGCAACCAACCAAATGAGTTGGTCGTTGCGCCCGTGTGTACATGCGTGTCTGAGGTAGTTTGATTCTGTGTCTCGGGTGCATGTGCAAGCTTTGTTTGCGCACGGATATGACGATATGGAGCAAGAGAGTGTGTGTGTGTTTCCTTTTTATATTTAGCCTGTCTTTATTGGGATCTCTTTTTGCCTAATTGGGCCCAACCTCTATCTGGTTGTATGTGAATTCTGATTTATATGTTTCTTTGTGCATGAGTTTTACTGGACTGAGCCGTGTGTGCGTGTACTCAGTTCAGCGTGTGGTCAGTCTGGGGCTGCGGCAGTGGGAGGGACGGCAGGGCAGGCTGATAACAGAGTCTGAAGGGACCTCACATCCACCACCACTATTTTTACCGGAACCAAAAGAGGCGCAAGGCTTCTTGCAACACACACAGAGCAAGACGCACACAAGCGGTTAAAAGCCTCACTTGAAACCAAGGCGTGCAAATAGGATATTTTTTATATTTAGCACCGCCACACCAATGTTTATTTTGTAGTTTTTGCTCAAAGTTGCTCTAGAGGGGTGTTGATTGTGCCACTATGGTCATAAAGTAGAAATGCTATGAGGGAATTAATAACCCTCTTAAATGTAATTTACTTCTAACATGAGCTGTATAGCAGTTAGGTTTGAAAGGGCAATAATTCATGTGATACATTTTGTACAGGTGTAGTAGTTGTAGCCGTACGAAAGGAAGCTTGGTGCCTCTCTGTAGTACTCGGAACAAACACAAAGAGGGGAGGGGCGGGGATTCTAAATTTAAACAGTTGAGGAAAAAGAAAAAGTCCTGCAATTGAAAGAACATAAAATGAGACTACACCAGGTCTCTGTCCTGCGGTCTTAACGTTTCCCATTTATTTGAGCTTGATCCAATCCCAGCGTCTCATCCCACATGGGTTGTAGTTCTGCTCCGTCTTTCGGGAACAGGAACAGGGAGGCAACCTTTCTTTCTATAAATATTCCTTGTTTCTTCCATGCTGGGCTGGATCGAGCCGGTTGAGCATCCAGAGCAGGGACTTCCCCACCCGGTGGATGAGGTGTAGCTGTGGAGAAGGGACGAAGGGAGAGGGAGTGGAGACAGACTGACACTGGAACAGTGCCGTCCGTGCTTATGAATGACTCAACCAATTTCATAACTGGATGAAATAAAACTCAACAGAACCACAGAGAGCCTGTAAGCAACAAACACAAACCAAGTTAGACGATTCTGAGAAGCCAGAATCTTCCATGTCACCTCAAACACGATTGTTGTGGAGTTTAATGCCACATCAGACCGATTTATTGACCACCATGGTCAAATATAGACAGCCTTCACGTTAGAACAACCCCCAAGGCCGCATGTGACATAATTCCATGTTTGGTCATGTACCGGAAGGTTCAAGAGGCCAGAACCGTAAAGCCAAATGGATTTATAGGGTCCATTGGACCTGGCTGGGTCTGATGCCCCGCCCACTCCTCCTCTCTACCTCCATCTGCCTGATGGATCATGGAGGTCTGGATCGTGGTCCATGACTACTACCAACTATTCATACACTCTGTCATACTCATTGAATGTGTTGTTACTTTGTAATGTTTCCTTCAAGACACATGACATCTAATGCATCTGTCCATCCGGGGAGACGGATCCTCCACAGCGTGAAAAATATGCCTCATTCGCGCAACAACTTTGCCCGACGCTATTTTGCGAAAGCAAAATCAGTGTTGAGATGATGTTCTGACGTTTGTGGGATATACACAAGTATAAAGCAGAAAAAGTGATTAGTTCTTCCATGGTGGATGGTGGATGGCGGAAATGCTAACCGTTTCCACGGAGATGAGTCTCTTTGCCGCGAAAGAAGCTCATGACGCGAATAAACCAGGCGAGTGAACTCTCGCTGCGTTCACCCCAAAAGCGTTGAGAATTTTGGAAGCATAAAAGTCCAAGAAAATCTAAACAGTAATTTTCATCCAGTCTCCCTTCATCAAACAAACAGGGCGATGGGACATTTAATAGTCCATTGTCAAACACAAGATGCATGAAGTGATCATTGTTTAAATTAATAACATTGATAAAGTCTGACACAAAATCTGAGATGTGTACAATGAGAAGCATGGCAAATATTTTAAGTGTGACCCATCCTTAAGCAGTGTCACTTTGAAAGGTGCAATTATTGGTTTGTGAATCGGCTGCAGCCCCCTAGGTGGGAAAACCCCTCAGAGGGTCTCGTGGCTTTTTGCATGAGCCAGTGGGTGTCGCCTGGGTGTGGAGATGGCAGGAGAGAGCGAGAGAGAATGGGCAGGCCAGGACCCGATGGCCAGGCTTGGTGCTACGTGGTCGGCCTGGTTTTGTCCCCACGTTTCCTTCCCTGCGCTGCATAATGAATGGCTTCCTACTGGTCTGTGGCCATGGCCCCGGCTTAAAGAGTATACTTACCAAGGCCCAGAATACACACCCTAGCCAGCCAGCCTACGCGTCCTGGCCTCTTGAACACTCCCAGCCACCAGTCCACCTGCTACGAACTGGCTCCATCACACGCTGTCACATCTGCACCACGGAACAAAAAGACTGACTCCATCTTCAACGGGCGAAACATTCTTTTTTGGGGGGGTATTCTTTCCCACAGTTACACACCACACGGTTAGAGCCTGTGTCCGCCTTTTTTCTTCTTTTTAATTGTTCCCAATGAGGAGAGCGCATTATGTGGCCTCCTACAGCACCTCTTAGGGAAAAGCTGGTGACTGTCACTGCGGTAAACTGAGGAGAAACTTGTTTTGGCCACGTCCGTCCGTCTCAAACGTTATATTTTCGGATGGATGTAGTCCCAATAAAGAGCGAACCGGCCATTTGCGGGTGCATATCATTTGGGCAAACTGAATATTGCTGGTGAGCATTGTGCTTTTCTTACCTTGTTTTGCTCCGACGTTACAGCTGTGGATGTCTGACATCCACTGTTGGGTGCTCATGGTGAAATAACAATGTAAAATAAATGGATATTCGTAAAAGGAATCAACAGGGAGATCACCCTCCACACTGAAAGGCCCAAGCCATGGGCCTTTTTGCCTTGACGGTGACCAACAATGCCAAACTAATACACATGCTGCAGAAGCATCAACATGCCCTGTTGGTTCCACTTTCTGTCGATTGTGAACACACTTTTTTGTAATTTCTTTTTTCAAACATACACTACCGTTCAAAAGTTTGGGGTCATCCAGACAATTTTGTGTCTTCCATGAAAACTCACTTTTATTTATCAAATGAATTGAACATTTCATAGAACATATAGTCAAGACATTGACAAGGTTAGAAATAATGATTAATATTTGAAGTATTAATTTTGTTCTTCAAACTTCAAGCTCAAAGGAAGGCCAGTTGTATAGCTTATATCACCAGCATAACTGTTTTCAGCTGTGCTAACATAATTGCACAAGGGTTTTCTAATCAGATATTAGTCTTCTAAGGCGATTAGCAAACACAATGTACCATTAGAACACTGGAGTGATCGTTGATGGAAATGGGCCTCTATACACCTATGGAGATATGTCATTAGAAACCAGACGTTTCCACCTAGAATAGTCATTTACCACATTAACAATGTATAGTGTGTATTTTTGATTAATGTTATATTTATTGAAAAAACAGTGCTTTTCTTTGAAAAATAAAGACATTTCTAAGTGACCCCAAACTTTTGAACGGTAGTGTATATATATAATATTTATTTATGGACGATCACACAACCACAAATGGTGCTGACATGTGTATAAATGTGATGATAGCTCTCACATGTACGTCGGTTCAGGGGTGTGTGTGTATTTGTGTGTCCGCAGGTGCTGTTTCTGCTGCGCTCATACCAGACCGACTCCCACAGACCCCTGCCAGCAGGAAGCTGCATCACCGAAGGACTCTGTCGGCGCATGTGGCTCGCCTCTCGGTAATCCTAGAGACACACACACACACACATGCATAGATAAGCATCCCTCCCGCTCTCCCAACTCGGTTCACCAGAAGAATAGCTCCTTGTCTCTCCGTTCATCCCCTCCCCGACCGTGTCCGCTTCATGTCCTGCCCAGGCTTCAATTTCAAAGCGACTGCCTGCTGTCCCATCCGTAGACCCCTTCCTCCCCTCCGTCCCCCTCTTCTACCTTTGGTCCTCGCTCACCCGAGATCGAGGCCACAAGATGGGCTGCAGATTACCCCATTGGCCCCCTCCTGCCAGGCTGAGGTCAGTCTCCAGTCTCCCCCTGCGCTGCGGCCGCACAACAGATAGTGGCGGGGTCGCCGGGTTAGCAACACTAGCCCTGCTAGCTTCGCTTGGTTACACTAATGAGCCTTTATTAAGATGACGAGGCGGATTCTTGCTCGCCAGAGCGTGCCCACCCGCCCATCCGTTTGATCATGCTGAGCCCGGCGCCCAGATCTAAGGACTGCACAGGTCAGACACAGCGCTGTTTTTGGAAAAGAGAAGGAAAAAAAACACTCCTTTTCCATTCCAGGACACCACTAATTTGAAACGGCCACCGTCCAAAAAGGACGGAATGCATTGTTCAACTGCTCTGAGTCAGCGTTGAGTCTCTGTATTGTCATTTTGGTCTCTTTCTGCGACATAGCGATGACTACGGACTTGGGTTGCTGACTGCAGTAGGCTTTGTGGCGGCTGGAAGTTGGGTGGTATTTAAATTCCCCTCCTGAATATATTTCTAGAAGATAACCCAATGTATCCAAAATTATCATCCGAGAGACGGATGCATATGTTGCAATATCCACGTGGCCACAATCTTGAGGCAGTAAGTGCTATTTTATACAAGAGCATGTTGAGATTAAAAAAACATTTTTTAAAAATCGGATGGATCAACTGCTTTCAGACAGTCTTGCCACCGTTGACTGTTGCGTTTATATTTCATTTTGCTTCTCGATTGCGTACTTGAGTTTCCATCTTTAGTCCTGTGTTGTTTATCGCCCAGTTTACAAATCCCCTTGTTCACCTCCTTGGGCTCTCCTTTTTCGTTGGGTTTGAAATACGGCTGCTTCTAAAACAAAAAACCTACAATAATTTAATCAGTTAATATATAGATTTGTCTAAAGATTTTTGTATTTTAAATCCACCCAAGCATAGAGAAATGCCAAAGAAAAAGAGCGAGGGAGCATGCACAATTGGACAACAGTCCATCGTGGGATATTGATCATTCATTGTGGACACAGACGATATCGCGTTGAGAAAGAACCCTGTCATAATCGCCCACTTGCGTCTCCTTACTCCAAGTAACAACCTCTCAGAATGCAATCATATCTCCAATGTGAAATTATTCAGCCTGTTTTTATCTTGTTATCTCACTTTACAGGACTCTTCCATGCTCAGATAGGTTCTCACTTTGGCCACCGACAACAGACACACACTCTTCAAAACTTCTTGCCATGCTCCATCACGTGTATTGTGTGCGTTTGTGTGGAAGCGTGTGCCTTATTAATATCCGGGTGATGAAAATGTGACGTCAAGCTCACACACACTGTCTCTCTTGTTTTCTTAAACACACACACACTTTAAGCGCACTGAACACACACACACACACACACACACACACACACACACACACACTTTTCAACGGCCCACACATGCTTCTTCACGAAAGCCATAAGTATATAGAACACATTAATGTCAACACTCACAAATAATATGATTTTGATAATTCTACATTTTGACTGTACTGAATGTAAAGAGTTTAGGCTACATAAAAAAATCTATTATTTCTTTTCTGAACGCAGAGTAAATCTGTTTCCAGTCTGTTCCTTTTTTCTTTCTTTTTTCAAGCCTTTGCAAGTCTGTGAACAGCTGGGGGTATATCATGTGATATTTCCACATGCTGGGCTCCGATGATCCGCCACTGAATACAAAAACACACATCACTGTCATCTCCTGCGAGTTGTTGACCCAATAATACCAGCAACTTGTTGTTTGTCAATGACTCATCTATCAGTCAATCACGCCCCAATTTACAGGAATCATGCTGAAAGCATTATTTATTTTATCAACAACATTTAAAGAAAAAGTGTTTTGGCGTGTCATTTTTGTATGTATAATACAATAATCTTTATCAAACCAGATTTTGATCATAATTTAGATTAATATTTCGATTGTGATTATTTGTCACGAATATTCATTGATTATCATTATACATTAAATAAACAGAGCACAGCTTTCTCTTCCATGTTGCGCTACATTCTTGTTCTTATACAGTATTGGGGCTACACCATATTCGGCAGAAAACAACAAACAGATTTGAAAAAAAATTATATATGTATTGCGATATAAAGAAAAAAGACGGAGTATTCACCCTGGTGTTTGCGGGCTAAATTATTTTACTTTAATGCATCATTTTGGAGCACTTTAAGAACAAAATACAAGGTTTGATCAATAATTTTGTTTGAATGTTCTTGTAAACAATTCAATCACAAACGCATCAGTTGTATAGATGTGAATGATGACAAAAACAAGTCAAGTCACATCCAGTACTTGTTGACCCAACATCTTTGTCGGAGATGGCCTCATCTAACTCAATCAAATATGTAATACATTAAGAAACTCACAAGGGGGGGAAAAAGAACACTTAAAATATATTATTGCCCTATCACCTGGCTGCATGTAAATACACCTCATATTCTATCCGTCTGGGTTTAGGAATCGATAGTCAAGTTAAACTCACTAAATTGCACGCTAAAACCAGGTTGTGTGAAACGAGATACAACCACAAGACCCAATAGAATTGTGGGGCAAAAGCACCGGTAAGAAGCTAACAAATAAGGCTCAAGTTAAAAATCGATATTGTCGCATAGACTGGAAGCAACAAGAACAGATCTTATCAGGATAAGGAGAAATGACCGCAGCCCTTGAGATCACACCAAATCACAGACTAATAGATTCTATTGAGTTGCAAATGTCCGATGACCTAATTCAGCAACTTGTGGTAAGACATGAGCCCGTTTCTGGAGGAAGAAATCTCCGAAAATAGACAATCAATGACTGCAGTGTTAGCGCTTTAAATTGATTAACAGTTTGGGAAAGATTTTTTAGGGGCTTTGATTATAAAAGGGACTTTTTTCAGCGCACTGTGCTAGCTACAAGGATCTTTTTTGTGCCAAAGATACATTTGGTGAATTAAATGACATGAATATTTGTATTTTTTTCTTTCTTTGTAGACAAAATCCCTGTGAGGTGACCAGAGGAGCTTTTCTGGATGTGTTGTTGTGCCTGTGCGGGCCAAAGATCAGTCTTCTGGACGGTGAGTGGTCAACATGGGGTCGCTATGGCTCACTCAGGTATCAACCTGGAGGCAAGAACCAAAAACGACTCTTTTCAAAGTCTTTCGCCGTTTGTGTCACGTGGTTACCAGATGACCTTGCCTAACTATCGGGCAGCCACCTCTTTATGAAAAGGGAAGGGAAGCCAATGCGGAAGTGGTTTAAACTTGTATCCTCTCCACTAACCAGCAGAGGGCGACTCCTCCGGTTGCAAATAGAAGTCTGGTTGTATCGAAGGATTAAATTAATCAAAATGTACATTAGATTCATCAACAACAACAACACATATCTCTATAGGTACAGTCCTAGTTTGAGCCTGATTATCTTAAAAAATCATTAGTTAAGATATATTTTAGGGTAATTGTCCAATGCATTTCAATCATCCCAAAAAATTATCCTAATATAAAAACTAAATCATTAAAACATTAACTAATAACTTACTTAAACTTGATTTAATTTACTTTATCCAATCAAGAAATGTTTCTGTGTTTTATGTATCGCATTGAGTGTAAACCAGTTGAGTGGTGGTCTTGAACACGGTTGCTTTTGTTTCCACTCGTTTTAGACTTGATTGGGATTCAGATGATCTTTTTGCTGATGTCAGCCGCTTGCTGGAAAGTTGATCCGCTCAGCAAACGGCAACTGTGTCGTCCCCCCACCCCCCCCGCTGTTGCTGTCAACCGGACCGTGAATACTTTAAAGCCTTAACAGATCCCGCGAAGTTTGCCCGGCGAGGCTGTCTACCGCGTTCTCCATTTAGACTGATTGTTGACAGAAGTCAACTCTTCCCCGTGTGTGTGCGTAGACCGGCTGGGGGTCTCTCCACTGCGGAGGAATGTGAAACCAAAGGCGAGCGATCTTTGACAGATGGTGAGATTGTGCCTGTGACCCAGTTTGAGGGTAAAAAAAATGGATAGGAGGGAGGAGGCATTTATGTTTTCGGCCGACCATGTGCTGAACACATGTTAGTCTTGACAGTGAAAATACCGAAGATTTCTCAAAACAAGCCCGTTGATTGAGCTCCCGGCCCGGCTTGGCTGAACCCAACTTGGCTCAGCCCCTTACATAACTAAATAAGCACCCTGAAGCACACACATGCACATACACACACACACACACACAGACAGACATGCGCGCACACACACACACACTCCACTGCCTCTCTATTATTGTCACAAGTCACACTTTGGCCTCTTACCCTCCTTCGTTGGTCAGCCTTTCCATTTTGTCTTTCTTTCTTCTCCTGATTTCCTAAATTCCTCACCTTCTTTCCACTTGTCTAACTCCACTTTTCAAACAAATAAAAGTTTTACAAAATATATAAAAAATGTAAAAGCCGCAGGTTGGCCATGTTCATCCAAAAAGCAGCACCAGGGGTAAAGGAGGTGAACAATCAGGTTGCCCCCCCCCCCTTCATTATTACTGGCACCCTGCATGAAGTAGGAACTTTGAATTAACCAGCCAATTAATCTCAGGTGTATGTGTGTGTGTTACGGCCCTTTGATCCATGCAGGCTCATAAAAAATAAAAGAAACCACAGTACGCCGCTTTAGTTTGACCTCCGCCAGTCTTCTGTTTCTTTTCAGCCATGCCAGTTTTTTTTTTTAAAGGGAGATGAGCTAAACTTTTTAGTGTGAGGGAGGTAGGGGAAAGTAAGAAAAAAAGAAAAGGCATCTACATGATTTAAGTGTTAGTGACTTTTCTGCAATCCCACTTGATGTGATGGTAAAATATGATGTCAAATGAGTCACTGTTCCTCTGACTGAACATTTTTTTTAAAGCTTGCATTCCTCGTAATTGTCTTTGCTTAAGAAGACTAAAATGATGCTTCAATAAATGAATATTTAACTCTGAGTGATGTCACTTGAGTCGGTGTGGGTTTCAGGCTGAGGACTGCTAGTTAGCCACTGCTTCCGAACCACAGCCACAGACTGGAATTGGAAGGAGTCGTCATGACGTCACCTGTTGGTTTGTGGACTGCCGTTTTGAAGCCTCCAGTTCGGCTTTTTGGTCTTTGCCATCTTGGTTTTGTACAACCAGGGAAGGGAAGTGAAGATGATTCACTGAATTTGTTCCGGGGAGAAACAGGACCCGTTCCCGGATTTGGTGGATGAAAATTAATGGATGGAAAAAGACGGAATATAAAATTTTTTACATTTTTAATGAAACGCACACGCGCACATAAATGTGTTACCATAATTAGGCTTCTGGAAACTTTAACGCATGATTGATGTTGATCTTTGGCAGCTAGGTAAACGATTACAGTTCCATATTTACACACTGCTTTCACTTCACACGAACAATTCGATTGTCAAGTGAAGGAACTCCCATCAAATACTACAGGAAACGTCAGTCCACGCATTAAGCCCCCATGGGGTCCCAAAACAGTGATACAGGGATAGAATAGGGCAGGAAGATCACATAACATAAAAATAAATCCTCCCTTATAATCTAATATTATTCTTATATAATTAATAATTATAATATAATCCCCTTGATTGTTAGCCCGCTACATCTACTGCTGTCACGCTGCACGGTGTATTGATACTAACAAAGTACCCGTACGTTAAAAACGATATGACTGCATATTTTTAGCACCGATACTTCATTAAGAGAGCGCGTGATCAGAGCGCACGCGCTGTTCCGCTCCGTTAAATGCTGTCTTCACGCAATGCGCTTCGCAGCGCTCTCACAGTGAGTGGCGTTAAGTTGCGGAGCTTTTGAGACAGTCTTCGGCTTTAAAACATGTTTCTTATTTTATTACTACTGTAGATAAATATACCAGTATCGTATTTATGGTATTGTATTGAATTCTGGTATCGGTATCATGATATTTATGACAGGTATGTATAGAAGTTATAATTGTAGGATCATGACAACCAGATAGAGGAAGGAACAGACTCATGGAATAGGCTCATGAAACAGACACATGGAACAGAATCATGGAACAGGCTCATGAAACAGACTCATGGAACAGGCTCATGGAACAGAATCATGAAACAGAATCATGGAACAGAATCATGAACAGAATCATGGAACATAATCATGGAACAGACTCATGGAACAGACTCATGGAACAGACTCATGAACAGAATCATGGAACAGACTCATGGAACAGACTCATGGAACAGAATCATGGAACAGACTCATGGAACAGAATCATGGAACAGAATCATGGAACAGACTCATGAACAGAATCATGGAACATAATCATGGAACAGACTCATGGAACAGACTCATGGAACAGACTCATGAACAGAATCATGGAACAGACTCATGGAACAGATGCATGGAACAGACGCATGGAACAGAATCATGGAACAGAATCATGGAACAGAATCACGGAACAGGCTCACGAAACAGGCTCACGAAACAGACTCACGGAACAGAATCACGGAACAGGCTCATGGAACAGAATGGAACAGAATCATGGAACAGGCTCATGGAACAGACTCATGGAACAGACTCATGGAACAGACTCATGGAACAGAATCATGGAACAGACTCACGGAACAGAATCACGGAACAGAATCACGGAACAGGCTCATGGAACAGAATGGAACAGAATCATGGAACAGAATCATGAAACAGGCTCATGAAACAGAATCATGGAACAGAATCATGGAACAGAATCATGAAACAGACTCATGGAACAGACTCATGGAACAGAATCATGGAACAGAATCATGGAACAGACTCATGGAACAGACTCATGGAACAGAATCATGGAACAGAATCATGGAACAGACTCATGGAACAGACTCATGGAACAGACTCATGGAACAGACTCATGGAACAGAATCATGGAACAGGCTTATGGAACAGACTCAGGAACAGACTCACGGAACAGAATCATGGAACAGACTCGTGAACAGACTCAGGAAACAGAATCATGGAACAGGCTTATGGAACAGACTCAGGAACAGACTCATGAAACAGACTCATGGAACAGAATCATGGAACAGACTCATGGAACAGACTCATGGAACAGAATCATGGAACAGAATCATGGAACAGACTCACGGAACAGACTCACGGAACAGGCTTATGGAACAGGCTCATGAAACAGACTCATGAAACAGACTCACGGAACAGGCTTATGGAACAGGCTCATGAAACAGGCTCATGAAACAGGCTCATGGAACAGGCTCATGGAACAGAATCACGGAACAGACTCATGGAACAGACTCAAAGCTCAGCAGAGCACACAAGTCCAAAAAAAGGAAGGAGTCGTCATGACGTCACCTGTTGGTTTGTGGACTGCCGTTTTGAAGCCTCCAGTTCGGCTTTTTGGTCTTTGCCATCTTGGTTTTGTACAACCAGGGAAGGGAAGTGAAGATGATTCACTGAATTTGTTCCGGGGAGAAACAGGACCCGTTCCCGGATTTGGTGGATGAAAATTAATGGATGGAAAAAGACGGAATATAAAAAATTTTACATTTTTAATGAAACGCACATAAATGTGTTACCATAATTAGGCTTCTGGAAACTTTAACGCATGATTGATGTTGATCTTTGGCAGCTAGGTAAACGATTACAGTTCCATATTTACACACTGCTTTCACTTCACACGAACAATTCGATTGTCAAGTGAAGGAACTCCCATCAAATACTACAGGAAACGTCAGTCCACGCATTAAGCCCCCATGGGGTCCCAAAACAGTGATACAGGGATAGAATAGGGCAGGAAGATCACATAACATAAAAATAAATCCTCCCTTATAATCTAATATTATTCTTATATAATTAATAATTATAATATAATCCCCTTGATTGTTAGCCCGCTACATCTACTGCTGTCACGCTGCACGGTGTATTGATACTAACAAAGTACCCGTACGTTAAAAACGATATGACTGCATATTTTTAGCACCGATACTTCATTAAGAGAGCGCGTGATCAGAGCGCACGCGCTGTTCCGCTCCGTTAAATGCTGTCTTCACGCAATGCGCTTCGCAGCGCTCTCACAGTGAGTGGCGTTAAGTTGCGGAGCTTTTGAGACAGTCTTCGGCTTTAAAACATGTTTCTTATTTTATTACTACTGTAGATAAATATACCAGTATCGTATTTATGGTATTGTATTGAATTCTGGTATCGGTATCATGATATTTATGACAGGTATGTATAGAAGTTATAATTGTAGGATCATGACAACCAGATAGAGGAAGGAACAGACTCATGGAATAGGCTCATGAAACAGACACATGGAACAGAATCATGGAACAGGCTCATGAAACAGACTCATGGAACAGGCTCATGGAACAGAATCATGAAACAGAATCATGGAACAGAATCATGAACAGAATCATGGAACATAATCATGGAACAGACTCATGGAACAGACTCATGGAACAGACTCATGAACAGAATCATGGAACAGACTCATGGAACAGAATCATGGAACAGACTCATGGAACAGAATCATGGAACAGAATCATGGAACAGACTCATGAACAGAATCATGGAACATAATCATGGAACAGACTCATGGAACAGACTCATGGAACAGACTCATGAACAGAATCATGGAACAGACTCATGGAACAGATGCATGGAACAGACGCATGGAACAGAATCATGGAACAGAATCATGGAACAGAATCACGGAACAGGCTCACGAAACAGACTCACGGAACAGAATCACGGAACAGGCTCATGGAACAGAATGGAACAGAATCATGGAACAGGCTCATGGAACAGACTCATGGAACAGACTCATGGAACAGACTCATGGAACAGAATCATGGAACAGGCTCACGGAACAGAATCACGGAACAGAATCACGGAACAGGCTCATGGAACAGAATGGAACAGAATCATGGAACAGAATCATGAAACAGGCTCATGAAACAGAATCATGGAACAGAATCATGGAACAGAATCATGAAACAGACTCATGGAACAGACTCATGGAACAGACTCATGGAACAGAATCATGGAACAGACTCATGGAACAGACTCATGGAACAGACTCATGGAACAGACTCATGGAACAGAATCATGGAACAGGCTTATGGAACAGACTCAGGAACAGACTCACGGAACAGAATCATGGAACAGACTCGTGAACAGACTCAGGAAACAGAATCATGGAACATGCTTATGGAACAGACTCAGGAACAGACTCATGAAACAGACTCATGGAACAGAATCATGGAACAGAATCATGGAACAGAATCACGGAACAGACTCAGGAACAGACTCACGGAACAGGCTTATGGAACAGGCTCATGAAACAGACTCATGAAACAGACTCACGGAACAGGCTTATGGAACAGGCTCATGAAACAGACTCATGGAACAGGCTCATGGAACAGGCTCATGGAACAGAATCACGGAACAGACTCATGGAACAGACTCAAAGCTCAGCAGAGCACACAAGTCCAAAAAAAGGAAGTTGGTTCATGAATGACTCACCACGTTATATATAATGACAATGTAAAGTTGTTATTACTACTAGTGTAGGTAGAACTTTTTGACTTGGTCATTTTAAAAGTAGCTTGCAAGCCAAGAAAGTGCACACCCCTGATCTAGGTCGGGGATAAACATTTTTTGAAAGCAAATTTATATTTGTTTCTCTTACTTTTCTCCATACATTCTGAACCGCTTCAGATGATCAGACCTCTACTATTCAAAGGAAACTAAGGAGGGCAACGTCACTCTTTAGTTGACCTCACAGCTCATAGATGCATTCGGCCCAAACCACTCAATCCTTTCAAACACATTAGACAAAAGTATATCTAGCACTTATCTTTGACATCGATGCATTATTAATATTCTAGCAAATAAAAAATAAAAAAGCAGATCTTCAGTCTGGAGTTATCCACCAAAAAACGTTTCATTTGCACTTTATTTTCCCTCCTGTAGATGCATTGCTGTTGTCAGAATTGTTTGGCAGACCATCAGCAGTGATGTGGGCAGCGGGGTACTAAAACCTCCGCATGAATTTAGGAATCCGAAGCTACTGGGAGACAAAGACCTCATTATTCTATTTAATTTTTTAGATAGCTGTTAATTTTCTTTTGTGTGTGTGTAATTTTAGGGTAATTAGAGGGAGGGACCTCTGCAGATTGTAAAGCTCTATCGGCATGAGAAGGAGGTCAGCTGTCTCACACTGTGTGTCACACACACACACACACACACGTAGCGTCTGGGGCTTGTTTTTCACAGTTCGGGTAATGAAGGTGAAAGTTGATGTGAAATCCAGCTGTGTGCTTTGCGTGGGTGAGCCCGGCAAGTGGCCCGCCAACGTCCCAGCTTGACGCGGCGAGGCGTCTTTACTGCAGAACATTTAGCGGGCCGCGGACGCACTAAGGGGGAACCAGTAACACACCTACACCCAAGTACACATGCAGCACACTTTAGTTTTCGTGGTGCGTATCCATCCAAACACTTAGTTTACTCGGTACAACACATTGACACCTTGAACCACATGATCTGGCCATAGGACACGCATGGCCTTCCACTCTGTGTTTCTGAGGGACACTTCTTGAAAAGGGGTTGGGTTTGGTGCGCTGACCATCCATCCTCCATCCAAACGTGGTGCAGTGCCCATCTTACCCGACGCCGTCAACTGGCTGGGTTCATTTAAGCCAGATGTGCTAGCTACGTTTGGTTTAGTTGTTTGAGCGAAGCTGTAAGACGCGGGTTAGCTCGAATCTCCTCCAACACATGACCCACAAGTGAGGATATGAATAAAGTATCCCTTTTATTGGGTTTCTCCATTTTTTCACATCCCATCTGTCGGGTTATTTTCGCAGACTTCAAAGTCCTACTGTATTTACGATGTTGGCGTCCACATGGGCTAATAACAACGGGATCTTGGCCGGTTCCTTAAAGTCTCAAGTTTCTCAACTATAACTAAAACATGGCAACTGCACAGTGGAAATCAGTTGCAGGCCGCTGACTTCTTTCCGTTTTCTGATTCCTGGAAGGTTTGTGTGTTTGTGTTTGTCGAGAGCAGTGGTATTATTATCAATGAAGCTAGATTTCATGCATCAGTTTCCCTACTCTTTCTCTCTCGCTCACTCGCTTATTGCCACACATCCCTCTAGACGTGAATGTGACTCTCAACACGCTAACCATATTGGCGCTTTGATCAAATTACATCGCTGTAGAGTAAGGGATCTCTGTGTTTGTGTGTGAGTGTTTTTGCATATCTCGACAACCGTTCATCCACTTTACTTCACCAACTCTCATTACACACTGCAGTTGGTTTAGTTGTAGAAAATACTGCGGCGGAAGAAAAGCAATGGCAAAAAGATCGACAAAGTCGAACTGTTGCTCAGTAATGCGATAAGGAGGTGATGAATCAGGGAATGACGGGTCGTGACCAAGACCCAATGGAGCAATAAACGTGGGGCATCTACGCCATCGTTTCCAAACTCCTTCGTTTTCGCCTGTCAACTTGAACGTAACCCCTGGGATTTTCAAACCTATCCGTCCTCCGGAGCGTTTACAAACTCCTCGGTTTTCTCTGCACTAAAACTCCGGTGAAATGTGTTTTCAAATCGAATAGTAGTGTGGACATCGCCTCAGTCCTGAATGGGAACTCTCTCCAAAGGGACCACGACTCGAACTGGCAACGGAACTAGTCGGTAATGTCGGTAGTCGGTTTTACAGTTCTAGATGAAAGGTGGAGCTAACGGCAACTATTTTCCAGTTCATCCTCAGTGGAGTATGAATGCCTGCACCAATATACATATGGAAACTTCTCCACTGAGACCTGCACCTGTGTATTAGCGCTTCCCAATGGTTCACAGGCAGTGTCGCTAAGCCGGGCCTCATCCCAGTTTTTCCCCGAAACATGGAATAGTGACCGTGGCTTAGTATAATCTCCATTGTCCAGGTGCAGGTTTGCACACAAGCAGCATTAAGAGATGTGTTGTAGAGGCCAATTTAAATAAACACAGATGTGGGGGGAACAATAGGCATTCAAAATCACATTCACTTTCATTTGTGGAGGGAATGTCTCATTTCCCCCCTCTCTCTCTTCCCTCCAATCACATACACACACACTATTATAATAGAGGCCATCATAGAACAGTTTTGCATCACAACTAATTTCTTTTTAACTATTTCTTTTTATACTTCCCTCATTTGCCTCTTATTTTTTCTTTCTTTCGCTCTCCCTTTTCTTTTTTTCCCCTCCTATACCGAGTGCAAGTATTTGTTGGGTTAATGCATTATTATCCCCTTTTAGTGTTTTTTCTTCTTTTGAGCGGCTTTGAGAATTTTGTAAATGTTGTTGCGAGATGCACGCAAACGGGACCATGTTGCATACAAATGCATCAGTGTGTGACGATATAATGGGAGCATGCTGTTTCTTCAACCCTTTGACACACGCACACACACAGTCCCGCCCACCCTCTGCATTTCCCTCTCCTCCACCATGACAGACAGGCGTTTTCTCTTTGACACGCTCCCATTCTCCTTCAGTCATCTTTCTCCTCTTCTTCTTTCTCTCCTCCCTTCATCATCGGTGTCATTACTGTGGCCCCCCCCCCCCCACCCCCATTATAACCATTTGGATATGCTTGTTTGGCCCCGGACCCCCTTTGAGGATCAGGTTCCATAGTAACCTGGCCTCGTCTCCACGGTAACTCTGCCCATCTTTGGAGGAATGTGTGTGTGTGTGTGTGTGTGTGGGTGTGGGTGTGTGTGTGATTGAGTTGGCTGTCAAAGTGGAGTCTTGGAGCAATACTGTAGGTAGGCACACAGCTTTAGAATGGCATCGGGTCACTCCATAGTTGCCCTGCCTCTGGATTATACTTACAGTATATTTCAGAGAAAATGTGCATGTGTGTTTTGATTTACAAACAGCCATTCACGCAGCCCTTCCTATAAAAGTCCAAATAGAAAAGCAGATAGAGGGTACTGGCTGAATCAGTCTGGCCTGTTGTCAGTCAACGGTGTGTGTGTGTGTATCCCAGTGGCACACAGAGCCATGGGGACTTGTGTCACCGCGAGGACCAACAAATGAAGTTTAAAACAGTGTCTCGATACACCCTGTGCCGTTTTCTAGGAAGTCCTCATGAAAGGCATTTTCAAGACGCAAATCTGTGCGACTATGTATGAATGCGCCCCTAGAATTTACATAGAGTTCTGCAGTCCTCATCAGGTCAGTTGTTCTGGAAATGTGCATCGCTGTTGGTTCCCTCTTCTAACTTCTATTTTTTCAAAACTAGGCTTAAAGTTTTGGAATGCTTTTAAAACTTTTTAAACTAATCTTATCTCGGCAGGAGACATCACGCAAGAGGCCGGACCAATGAGGCCAGGCCTTTGCTAACTTTTCACTGCTAAAGTCTAAGATCAAGGTCAATGGGACCATCAAGGTGGGACGAGTCTCTCCGTGTGTCTGAGGTTGAAGTCTAAGAAAGTTCAGCCACAGGTAATATTTGATTAGACATGCTAGACGTTCTTTATGTATATGATGAGGTAGAATAGATTTTTTTTAAATGTGCTAAACCTTTTAATGGAAACAGGGACGATTTATTATAGTTTTCCTAGACACAACAACAACAACAAAAGATATCTGTAAGCTTGCTCTTCTGAAGATTTACATTACTGTAAATGGACATGTACTTGTATAGCGCTTTTCCATACTTCTAGCGCTTTAACACTGCATGACATAATTTGCCCATTCATACACGGATGGGAGGAGCTACCTCAAATTGGGAACAATTGTTGGGGTAAGTGTCTTGCCCAACAAACACATCGACATGGGTCAGCGGAGCCGGGGATCAAACTGCCGATCCACTGATTGATGTCACCACTGAGCCACAGTAATTTACTATTGTGACGGAATTCAGTTCAGTCATGAGCCTTAAGCATCGGGGAGAAGTTACACGTCACGGCCGAACCAGTTAGGACTGCAGTGGTCACTCGGGCTCATTCAAACCAAACCCAAGATTTAAAATTATGATATAATGTGAAGATAACATCATTTATACATATATTATTTTTGTCTTTAGATGTATGTGTGTGTGTGTGTATATATATATATATATATATATATTTATATGTATAAATGTGTGTGTATATGTATCATTTCCCTGTTTTATTTGTATTTTTTTAAATTTGTGTCTGACATTTTTGTATTTGTTTTATGTTAATATATCTAAACAATTACAAAATGTAAGTGACAAAAAAACAAAAACATAATTAATCATTTTTAGCAGCAATGCTAAAAAGTCTCTTAAGTGAGTCTTGATGTAACAGTCTATAATAATCTCTAAGGAGGCAAATGAGAACTATTTCTGGGGATCCATTTAATAAGTCTGAACTAAAATTTTATGTTATGTGTTCTAAAAATATATTTGTATATTTGTTATATATTTGTAATGCTGCGTTCACACCAAAAGTGTTGTGATTTTTTCGTGCGACAAGATCCCATGCAAAGTCAACGTACAGACTTGTGTCGTTGCGATGGACGCACGTTTTTGCCGGGCGGTGCATTTTAGGCGCCGTGAATTTCGCCTCATCTTTTGGCGAAAACTTTGCAACTCGGGCCAATCAGCCCCCGAGTTGCTCCGCGCGTCATCACTGTCCCGCCGTTGTTGAATCAGAACAAGATGGGAGGACACACTGATCGTTGCGGTTTGCGGGCTCCCAGAGCTCTTTACAACCTCTTAAGAGTACCGGAATCGCAGAGAATAAAACAGGCACCGGGGCTGTTATGTATAAATATATATATTTGATATTAATGTTTTGAACCCAAACACGAGGGCGTTGGATGTTCCGACGTTTGCTGTATGGCTAACGGCTTTCTATTTTTCTGATTCAGAGGTCGGTGCTCTGCGTCAGGAAGCTTTGTCCACCCTGATGGCCTCGGAACTCGTCACCTCCGACTCTTCCTCTCGCACCCTGGGGCTCGGCGGCACCCAATACCTTCTCAGCCTGGCCCGCGTGGCCCTCAGCGCCTCCGTGGACATCCCTGAGCTCTGGGGAGGGCCTCGGCCCGCAAGCCGGCTCCTGTGGTGTCTGCTGCAGCACCCTCAGTTCGAGGTGAGGGAGCTGGCCCTAGAGGGGGTCCTGAGGAGGCTGCAGGAGGAGGCGGAGGAAGAAGAAGAGGAGAAGAAGAGACCCGAGTGGCTGGACGCGGCCACCCTGTCGAACCTGACCAGCTTGGCTCTTCACGAGACACACCCCCGGTGTTTGGCCAAGGTGATACCACACACGCCACATCCTAGCCGTCACAGGACATTTGACAAATTGATTAAATGTTCAAATCCATCTTGCAGAGGCTTTCGTGAGAGGCTATTCGTTTGCCGCCGGGGGCCACGCCGAGCGCACGAGCGCAGTGGGCTGACTCGCACGCCCGTCCGCTCTCTCACTCACTTACACTCATGAGAGGTTTGGGACGCTTCCGCCCTATAACAAGTTTTGGAGGAGGTAAATGCAGCCTGTTTCTTGTTTGAGGACAGAAGGCTGTTTTCAGCGAGGACCAGCCGATGTGTGCCGTTACTCCTCGCCGTTAACGCTGCGTGACGCGGCGCGCGTGTGGGTTTTCATACGCGTCGCATTTCGGCTTTGCGCTTCTTTGTTTGCGTGCGTTTGGCCGCGCATTCTCTGCCAGGCGCTGCTTTACAGCCCAGCCGTTAATGTTTAAAGTACAGCGCCCCGTTAAGTGGTGGCCGAAGACACGCCAGCTTAAAATTGGCCGGTTGCCATGGCTTCCAATGAAGCATTCTGGGAGTGGAGCAGGAGCAGCGGTGGGCCAAGGACATTTTGTTGGTACGGCACCCTGCCCAGAGATCACGCTTCCAAAGTCGGTCATCTTCAGGCGTTATTGAAGACACATGTTGAAGGAATCGGCTGCATGAGAAGACTTGCATGGGACAGATGGTAGCCTCGTCACTCAGCCAATGAAATCAGGCGCTACTGTGCCACCAACTTCCTGTTGGCGTCGACGTTGCACGGGCTAGCTAGAAAGTAAGCTTTTGGGCTGTAAGAGAGCTGCAACCTCCACTTCCCATTTATCACACGGGATGCACGCAGCCCCACGCCATGGGTGTTTTTTTAAGCGGGCGCACATGCAGCGACGAGTCTCGCTGTTATTCGATTCAATGAATTTCATTTAAAAATCATAAAATTGCCTTCAAAGGGCTTTACTATCTGTACACGTTTGATATTCTCTGTCCTGGAACCGGTTCAGGAAAAACTCCCCTCAAAAGAATCCTTTTATTATCGAGAGTTATCAGCCCTCTGAGGCTGTTTGTGCGGTTTCTCGAGAAACTATCCCGTCAACAAAAGGGAAATTCTTATTCAAGTATAGAGCCCATTGGGGAAATAACACACAGAGTATTATCCAATACGTGAGTGACGTGTTTAAGGTAAACTGCTCACGGTGCATGTTAAGATCGCATGTGGATGTTTTTTAGGCGTGGTAGACATTCTTCTTTTACATTTCTTTAGGAATTGCTGATAAATATGAAAAGTTCCTGCTTTTACCATATATTCATATTATACAGCTTCTGCTGCTATACTGTGTGTGTATGTATGTGTATATGTATCTCTAAATATATATAGGTGTTTGGATTAAAAAAAGGTTTTGTCATTTCAGTAAAAGTCCTGTCATAAGATTTCACTCCTTTCTAGTTATTTACATCATTCTGCCCATCTTTCCACAATCATATTCACATATGTGTATATATATATATATATTTACATTTATAAATGTACATATATATATATCTATATATATTTACATTTATAAATGTACATATATGTATGTACATTTATATTTGTGTTTGCATATATATATATAGCGCAAAAATTTTGTCTATATAAATTATATATACATATATAAACATTTTTTGCTATATATATATATATATATATTAGTGCTGTGAAAAATAACGCGTTAACTCAGTTAATTCAATTACAGGTTTGACTAGTTTTTTTTTATTTAACGCATTTAACGCATGCGCAGAATGAGCTTCCAATCCGTCTGTTGTTGGTCGTCTCGAACCAGCAGCATGTCATTCTGTCTCTAGTGTCGCGTTAACACGACTCCGATCTCCGTCTCGCGAAAAAAAGTCACTTGCAAAATGAGCTTCCAATACACCACTTCAATCTGAACTCTGTCCGCTCTCATGCAGACGGTCTGTTCATCGGTAATGATCCTTCCGCAGGTTCACCTCCGGAAACCTTGTTACGACTTTTACTTCCTGTAGATCAGGGTCTCAACACGTCGATCGCGACCTGCCAGTCGATCGCGGCGTAGTGTCGGTAGATCGCATGACATTAAAAAGATTGGCCTGCCCCCTGACATGTTCTCTAGAGCACGTCTTTGTTCTTTTATTAAACTAAACGTCTGTTGTTGATTGTATCTCCACAGCAGCATGTCATTTCTGTCTCTTCGCGTTGCGTTAACACTTATCGATCTCCGTCTCGCTTGCCACAGAGCTCCGTGCGCGCGCATCGGGACTGAGCAAAAAAAAAGTCACTTGTCAATCTGTCCGTGTCCGGGCCGGTGAGGTTTCAGCTTTGCAGCGGTGTCCCCGCCGTCCCTTTCATCACGGCCCAGTTCATGAAGAAAACCCACACAGTCAGTTTGCCTCAGCAGCTGCTAGAGGAAGACTAGAGGCCTTTAGATTGTATCATGGTGGAGTTAATGGTTGACAAACAAGAGAAAAATGTTCTGTTTAACCCTCCTGTTACCTTTACATTTACTAACATATTTTACCCTCGTGGTCAATTTGACCCCAGCAATTAAAACCTCCAGTGAAAAACAGCCTGGGGTCAAATTGTCCCCAAAGAACACCGACATTAAACATTGAATGGGGTCAAATTGACCCCAAAGGTAACAGGAGGGTTAAACATTCTGTTTAGGATGAAGATGTATTCATGTTCCATATGGAAGAAAACTGCTAAATAACTGCTGAGTTGCAGCACCATTGTATAGAAGAATGTATAAATGTATATATCCGTCTTTTGTCATAAATCTCTATGTTCTCACAAAATATACCGAGAATATCGGTAATATGTGATTAATCATGATGAATCCACAAAAACCTGTGATTAACCCGATTAAAAATGGTAATCGTTTCACAGCCCTAATATATATATATATACAGGTTTTTTTGCGACCCGTAGACATTCAACATTGAATGAATTATTTTAAATTCGAATCAGTCAGAACAACAGACGAGCAGGTAGGTCTGCCTCGCTACCTTTTTATTTTATTTTTTATGCTCGCATGCACAAATATACGCAGATGTTTACAGCTAGACATCGCATGCACACCACACACAAATCTTATAAAACAAGATTTATTTTGAAGTTCTAATAACAGGCTGGGGTCCTCAAATGAAATAATAATCATGGAGATGTGCAGCGGGAATGTCAACATGTGTTCCCGGCTGGAGTGTGTGGGGTTTCACGCAGAGCGAAAACCACTTTCAACCTCCTCCTCACTCGGTCGGCTGCAACCCTAGCTGAAGAAATGAACGGGCAAAAAAGGAAAAAAAGTTATGGGAAGGATGAAGCAGGAAGTCAAGTGTAGAGGGTTAAGCTAAATTATGAGGAGCTTACTACTTCCTGAATGAATTCTTCGACTCATCTTTATCCATGTTGTATTTGTGTACAGTGGGTGTAAAGGGGAAAGTGAGGCATTCGTGTGCTCATGGTTAGGGTGTGAAAATACGGTTGGGGCAAAGTGCCAGCCGTGCCCAACAAACACACACACACACACCAGAAATGGACGGTTTCTGCGACACCGTTAAGCCTTTTCTATATGGGATCATATTGGAAGAGTGGTCATGTGAAAAAAATCTCCATCATGTACTGTATGGTTAACAACAAACTGGGAAGGAAAGAAAAAGAAAAACAAGTGACATAAGGTTGAAATCTACGACTACCAACCCTAAAATTAGTTTGAGGGCTGCCCCAGGACTATTTGCTCTTTGCAAGTTGTAATAAATAGTTTAATGTGAAGGACAGACACCTGAGAAATCCCTTGAACTTTTCCTCGTCCGGAACCATCCCACGTCTGGGTTTTTGTATTTGTTTATTTTTTTGTAATTGGGGGATGTTGAGCTGCTTCAAAACATTACGTACGTTTTACTGTTACAGGCAACATGGATACCAGGGAGGTAGAAGGATCCAGCTGTATTAGAGGGCAACACACACACACACACACACACACACACACACATATACAGAGAGACCCCTGAGCAACTTTTTATTCAACAATAAGAACACAGCTTTGAGTGTGTGAGACGACATAAATAACTAATTTCGTCCTCCTTCTGACAATGTCTTTGTCTCCTCCTCTCAGGTCCTCATGGTGTTGCGTGCGTTGAGCTTCAACAGAGCGCTCGAGTGGAGAGACGGCACTCAGATCTTGTCCCAGGAGGAGGCCCTGCTGCGCCTTCTGGCTCAGGATTCTGCTCTCAGGTGGGAGAAGACAAACTAGTGCAAATAGTCTTTATCTTTTATCCTGACCTTACGCCTGCCTGTTCTCTTGAGTTTGATATCTCGGGAACAGATTTCTTCGAGCCAAAACACGTTTTTGGCTCTAACTCAAGAATTCATACGCTGTCAATTTCTTCCAAATGTCTCAGAAGGGCAAAATGGTGACGTGATTTTAGACAGTCAGACATGGATGTAAACAGCAACATCACCTGTGTGTGCACAACAAAGATGCATTTGATTGTTTTTTTTTTGATTTATTTTTTTTTTTGGTCCTAAATTACATATTGCGAACAGTACAGTAGGCCCACACCAAATACCTGCAACTCCCAATTCATTTCAATGTACCGGTAAATGCGGAACACAAGCGGCGAACCGCATGACTCTAAAAAAAAACTTGGTGAAAACAACTCACTGTCAGAACGCAAAGTAAATCCAGACCGTCTTTTTAGCTGTGATGGGCGAAAGAGACATGAAACGCACGACACGGTGAGATGCAACCCAACTTCATTCAGAGCCAGGGTCCAAGGAGGAGGGACATCCAAGGATCACTGGCTGCACCTTAACCCTTCACCTGGATACACCTGGAGCTCACTGGCCCCTTTCTGCACGGGGGCTCGTCTGTCATTGCAGTATTTAGAGGATCCAATTGTCAGCCAGCAACAGAGATGGGAAGTTTAAATTGACAAAAAAAAGCAGATGAAAGTTGATATCGTGCTCTCAAAGGCTGTCATTAGAGCATTATTTCTACTTTAGATTATTCACACCTGTCATGCTGAAGCCATTATATTTTTGTGAGAGTTAAAGAGACCCCGTCCTCCTCTGACCGCAAAACTGATTCGGCACGTCGTGTTCCAGCAGTATTTGTGTGTGTGCCTTTGACGTGCATTGACAGACGCGCACGCCTTCCTTGACAGGCCGACGCTGTACTTTTCTCACCTCGACAAGAGAATACAGGCTTAAATAAGAATCGGATTACAAAGGCTTTTAGCCGCGTAAAGTTTTTTCCTGGCCACAATCTCTTGACCTCAGGATCCACTTTCCCCTTGGAGCGGCCTCAGGGTTTTGATTAGAGCGCAGAGACACAGGATTGGGTTGCTGGCCTCCTCGTCTGCCGCGCCATTGAATGGAACCATAGTGCAGTGGCGAGTACCCGCACTCTTCTTTTTGCGGGTTGTAAGTCAATACAGTTGAGCGATGTGCGCGTAGTTAATGGTTAGTTTCCACAGAATTACCTGAAGTATTGTATTCAAACCCATCTCCCTGCACTACTATATAAAACTAAACAGTTGTAAGGAAGAGTGAGTGGATTTGAAAGTCGATTTGGGTTACCTATGTATGTATGTTTGTGTATATATATATATATATATATAATTTGCTTTAAATGACCGCTCCAAATCACCCACCCCCTCAAAAAAGAGAACCACAGAGCAAAGATCCCTCTTCCAGGACAGACGTCAAAAATAATCTTACCAAAGTTATTCTTAGACATTTGGAAGCTGGTATCAGGTGTTGGATGTTGTGTTTCAGTGTGGAGCTCCACTGTGCTGCCCTGACCCTGGTCTCTCAGCTGGTGGTCCAATTGGTGAACTCTAACCCTCAGGTAAATATCACGACGACATATCCCTTAATCTTAGGTTGGCAGCCTTTTGTTGAAATTCGCAATTCCCAAATCCAAGATGCTGTTGGTTGAAACCGTTTGTGGTAGCTGAGGCTACATCCCCACTGATACTTTTGCTCTGAGTATGCCTGGCGAACCCCTAAAATGTAGACTTTTGAAAACGATGACGCAGACCTCCACGTTCCCTTCCTATTAGTCACGACCTGTCAGCCTCAACCATTAGTGGTTTATTTAACGTGACCAATGAATTACAGCCGTTGCTGACCTCATCATCTCCGCTGGCAGCTTTTGGTGCAGTTTAATTCTGCGTTTTACAAATCCACTGCTGCCTACATGCCTGGAGAGCAAGCTATCGCGGCAATTCCTGTGTCCAGCTGCGTTATTGACCTGCTTCCTGTTTACGTTGATACTGTATGTGCATGCCCAGTATACGTTAATGGTCATGTGATATGCATTCCCAGGCGTGTGTGTGTGTGTGCACTACAAAGGTTATTCTCGCTTTGAAATGCCGCTTTGAAAGGAAAATCTATTCATGTGGATATAGCCTTTGCTAGCATATATCATATCACTCCTTTCATTTTGATGATTCACAACTCTAATTTTGTGTGAAAAATATTGGCTAATCAATTTCAAAACCAATTAATCATTATACCCAGTCGTTATGTGGTGTGAGGCAATTTTTTTCCTTGTTCGTAGAGACTTCCCAAAAAAAATCAGCTGAACAAAAAAAATGCCTGTTCTTCCGATCAATCCTCCATCTAGGGTGTGAGTGCGGTTGCTTGTTTACCCGAGTGGGCGTCGCTGGTGTGCTCAAGCTGTGGCGAAGAGCAGCCCGTGGAGGTGAAGCTGGCAGCCGCCGAGGTGCTGGTCAGCTGTACAGTCCCCGTGCTGACCAGCACCCATCTGCCCCTGGGTGAGTCAAGACCAGTACGTGGATGGGAACAAATAAATGTGTTGCAAAAAATAGTAAAACGGGCAAAATATATCTGGAATACAGGCCTCAAGGTGTGTGTGTGTGTGTGTGTGTGTGTCTTTCAGGTCTGTCAACCTCACTGTCTCTGTGGAAGAGTCTGTTTATGCTGCTCCAGGATGAAGACCAGGATGTGCGAGATTCGGCTTCTGATTTCATCTCTAATGTCCCAGCACCTCTGCTCAGTACAGGTACACACACACTAACTTACATGTGCTGAGGGATGGGGTCCATTCCTGGAATAAAAGGCGCTGATTAGAGCTGTAAGAGTGCAAAAGTGTGTGTGTTATTGTTGGGTGAATGTCTGCTTTGCTCACAACTAATCCCCAGCCACACAATTCTCTCTCTCATACACACACACACAGCAGGAATGTAGCGCACAACACAGCAAGACAAAAACAAGGTGGCAAACTGAATGAGTGACTTGGCTCAGGAAAGTTGAATTTCTCACATAAATGAAAATCAACAGAGAAACTCTAAAATAAATCCAACGAAAACCTTCAATTGGAAAAATATGTCATCTTTCAGGTTTGAGATATCAAACAAATGATGTTTCTAAAGTTAGAAACACGACAGTGAGCTCGGAGGAAATGTTGTTGCTTAGAGAGCTAGGGCACGAGTGCCTGACCATGTTTGGGAGAACATGTCTGAGTGTTAAGGTCAATTTCAAGACTTTATCTTAATGTTCAATACTTTACCTTAACGCAAGTGTTTTGTTGTTGTTTTTTTACAAGCTTGAGTGACACATGGTAAAGTTCTGGTCCGCCAAGGCAAAGTCTTGCATTTCATACCGTTTGGCTTGGTGACCTGCACAATATCTGAACTAGGAAATGGAAATGGGATCGCCTGCCATATGGTACTCAACACCAGAGGTGTGTGTGTGTGGGTGTGGGTGTGGGTGTGGGTGTGTGTGTGTGTGTGTGTGTGTGTGTGTGTGTGTGTGTGTGTGTGTGTGTGTGTGTGTGTGTGGGTGTGTGTGTGTGAGTGTGAGTGAGAGACCTGCAGGCCAGCTCGTCTACCCATTGTGTGTCTTTTATGACCTGGGTATCTGAGGGTGTCGGCTGCTTCAGATGGAGGCGACGACTCCTCGCCCTTTGATATGGAGGACAGGCAGGGATGTGGGAACACAGACGAGTTCTGCAGCACACACACACAACAACAAAAGCCAACCCACCCCTCCCCCAGGAAGGAAATCAATTTAAATATAATTGGATAGTTTTAACTCTCTTTAATTGTTAATAATAACAATAGGCCTGGCACTGTCTAATATATCAATCTTGAAGCATTCTTTCAAAATGTTGGCCAAATGTCTAAAATTACTTTGAGGCCTTCAGGACAGTGTTGTTTTTTGTGAGCGTCTTTTCCCCAAAGTTAACAGGATAAAAACAGATTTTATTTCATCATTAAGAAAGAGTAAGACCAATATTTGCGTTTTGATAAAGTGTGTGATTCACATAAAACACAACCTTGGATTTTAAGCCAGGTGAAATCCAAATAAATCTGTTTGGCGTGTGGGAGAGAAGTTTATTTCAGATTCACCCCAGGTTTGTCAAATTCTCTTCTGTATACTACAGTGGAGACATTGTCCTGGACAGGAAGAGAAAATCTAATTTAACCCCATCCCACCCTCCAACACCCAAATACCTCCAGGCTAATTGAGTCTGAAATCAAACCCCATTCACCCTCACTGGCCTTCCAGCACTGTGGCGGACTCATGGCAGGAACAGAGGGTTCGATTTATATATATATATATCTCTTGCTAGGAGGGATTTGGATCGGAAGGCAGTGTGTTAGAGGTCACTGATTATAATTGTCATTGGGAAGACAAAAGGGAAACAAAAGCAGAGCTTAAACCGTCAAGTTTTTTCAAATAATTCATGCAAGACATTTATCCTTCAAAACATGAAGTTGACATGGTGAGAAAAGCAGAGAATAAAAGTCACGTATGTTGGACATCAGTTATTGATCTTTGACCAATCAGGCCCGTATAAATCCAACCTTAAAGGGGAAATTATGCGCCTTTTTATTTGGATGTCGAATCAGGGTTGACGCTAAACGTGACCGATTAAACAAATTGCTTCAAATGATGACATTTAACATCAACACCACATCGAACGTGCAGAATGTTCCCCTTTGAATCGTCTTAGCCCGTATCAACCAACAGTGGCACTCATTCAAAGGTAACTCCTCCAAAATACCTTCTGAAATATCAACTTCCTGCTCTTTACTCCATGCCGTCTTATCGATTAACCGTGAAGTCAACTTTTTCCTTTTTTCTTTACCAGTTTAGTCAAAACATTTGATCGCATGTTTGCTGTCTGGTTGGTGTTTTTATAGGATCTGTTTGACCTGTGATGCCTCAAACTCTGAATCCTGTGTTCCCGTGAGAGAGTCTGCATCTGTTTGGCAGCCATTGACTTGGCATTTAATCCTTTGACCGAACGAACCATTGACTGTTTCATGACAATCGCTCCTCCATTATTCCTATGGTAATGCTCACCATTCACTGAGTTTCGTCCCGTTATTTTCATGGTAATGTTTCCTGATGCTGCTGCTGCGCTTGTTCTAGTTTTCCGTGCCGTTTTCTCGCCAAGCACCAGAGGAAGTCAAGGCCGTAAAGTGTGTGTTTTTGTTTCGCACTTCTCTATCTCACACCTCTGCTTCCTGGTTTCCCGGCTCCAGGAGTCTGAGGATGAAAGCGTGCTTCTTTAAGCTTTCGAGAAGGTCGACATTGTTGGGCGGACATTTGTTAGCTGTGTCATCCCAAGACATTTTTTCAGAAGCTAGGCAGTCTCCTCGACTGTATGGAATAAAGATGTGACGGGAGCAGAGAAGAGTCTGGTTTAGGGACCAGAAAAGGGGTCCGTCGGGATGACTTATGGGCCCCTAGCCCCGAACCCATATCCTTAAGACGTGGATGTCTGAGCATAGAAATGAACTTCCCAGTACTGTGGGCATGATGACACCAGCGAATGGAATAGTTTGGGGCGGGAAGCGCTTTCTCTCATTTCACTTGTCCTGACAGCTCGTCGAATCGCCCACCCCTTATTCCCTCCCCATCTTCCTCCCCCGCTCAATGGGACATCTGACACCCCCTCCCTCAGCTGCAAGGGCTCAGGGAGGATTTACTGAACAGCGAAGTCTCTTCACTCTCTTGATTTAATTCAGTGACTTAAATGACAGAGCAGTTGAGCGAACACAGGGGTGCGGTGGGGTGCGAGACTGCGATGTTCAAAAACTGTTGTACTTTTGGAGTTCATGATCAGGAACCTACAATTCCTACAACAATGAAACAAATAATATGGATTTGCTTCTTCTATCTTATTTTTTTTACTGTGGACTATTTTGAAGTCAACCTACACAATACTTTAGTGCAATACATTCAGATAAGGACAGAGAGGGAAGTTAATTGGTACAATGCAAGATATAATTGTAAGCTTTATTTTTGTGTGAGACGGCTTCTTTTTTCTTTTTTCTTGGAGATCTGACAGTAAAGAGATGATGAGAAATAATGAGTGAGTGTAGTAAGGCAGCAGGCGTCTTCTGTGAGATTCCCCACACCTCTAGACAAACACTGCATCACGCCTTCTTCTGTAGTTTTCATTAAAATTTGTTTGGGGGAATTAGCTATCAATGTTTCGAGCCTGAATCCACGTCGGGGCAAAAGAAACCTGTATATTTCTGTGTTGCACTTTCATACTACAAACCGTTCTGATTTTATACAGTGTATTGTATTACTGCACTGCAGTAATTGTAAGAGTGTGCTGTATTTACTGTTGGTATACCAATCATTGTACATGAGTGAAATGCTGACTTTGGAATGCCACTTATCACTTAAACTTATGAGCCAAAGCTAAGTTTGTGTTTGACACGATTCTAACTCGAGGGGCTTTTCCCTGACCCGACCACATGGTCCTCATCAGCAGATGTAATACCTGGCGAAACGTCCGACAGCTGTGCTGAATTTAGTGATCGGCCGAGCCCAACTGGAAAAAAACACAATAATTGCTGGCTCGCAAACATGATGATGAAGGACTTGTTATGGTTGTTGGAAATTTACATAGAAAGCAATTAAAATAAAAAAAATCTTAGTTCAGTTTAAGGTGAAGAAAAAGAAAGAAAGAATCTCAGAATGGTACAAATGTTGTACTGTTTCCACAAGTGGCACAAGGTTAGGTTTTCCCCTTACACCGAGCCCTTCCCAGCTCAAATGTACTAAAAGAGTGCCAGTGGATGGAGTGTGCGCCAGTGGATGCCAATTACACAGACGCACACACACACACACACACACGCACAGCCTCACCACATTGTACATGGCACCCATTCATCCACCAACTGGCACCGATATTGACGAGATTGTCTTACATAAACTCAAACAATATCTTAACAGGACTAAACTCATGCCAGCGCACAAACACACACACAAACACACGCACGCCAGCAACAAAGTGAAAGGCAATCCCCTTGAGAAACTGAGCATTTTGCGCCAAAAGCTTGCAGAGGGGGAAATCGTATTAAACGACGTGTGAAACCGCCGAAGAAAAGCAGATAGATTGAATGCAGCTAAAATGTCCTTTTATGTCCCTTTTCAAGTGTTCGCAAGGGGAGGGCAGGAGGGGGGGGGGGGCTGTAAAGGCTTGACATCAGAGCCTGGGCTGACTCAGAGAGAGAGAGGCGGCTTCTCGCTAAAGAAAGGAATTTGTCACTCATGCTCCTAAACTCTTAAATCTCCTCTAATGCGGCACAATCAGCAGTTTGTAATGTTCACAGAGCGGGTTTCCCTCGCCGCGAAGACTTCAGGCTCTGCTCTGATTTTACGCCTCCTCTCTAAAGAGGAAAAAGTGTGTGTGTGTGTGTGTGTGTGTGTGTGTGTGTGTGTGTGTGTGTGTGTGTGTGTGTGTGTGTGTGTGTGTGTGTGTGTGTGTGTGTGTGTGTGTGTGTGTGTGTGTGTGTGTGTGTGTGTGTGTGTGTGTGTGTGTGTGTGTGTGTGTGTGTGTGTGTGTGTGTGTGTGTGTGTGTGTTGATCTGGGCTCTGTTTACCAGGGCTCCCTCCTCTCTTCCCATAGTGGTCGTGTCTTTGGCTAGCCCTTTGAAGTTTCTGGTGTTAGTGACAAGGTGGAAGAACAACACACACTCAAACAACCTCTGGAGTCGTTAAATGGAGGCATGCGACGTGTTTTTCCGTTGTAAGTGTGTGTCCTCGCACTTCCTCGGCTCTCGTATAGAACACTGCGAGCGTGTTCTCGGGCCTCCAAATATGTGCAGCGGCATTATGGCAACAGGGCTACGAAAATAGCTTTCTTCAACAACAAAAAAACATAATTAATTCAGTCGCTAAATGTAAAAAAACCACGTGAACGTCATACTTACACATTAATCCCGGCATCCATTCATTAGTGCGTCAACAGGAAATACGCATGTTGCATATTGGTTCAGCTCGTAGGATCCTTCTGAATCCACTTACATACGCTGATTGTTGAACTAAAATTATCTTCATGCAGGTGCTCAGTAATCTGATCTATATTTTTGCAATTTATATTTATTTATTTATTTCCCGCCGATCCACCTCTTGGAAGCCCAGCAAAGGTATTGTGCACCAACCCGAGTTTCAATTTGGGAAATAAAAATATTCTTTTGGCTCACATCCAGTAACCAGCCTAAGAATTTTTAAGAAGAGTCATACTAATACTATTGATGAATATACTATCAAGATAAAAAAGTTTATACTTAGCCGAGTCATTGCTAAGATGTAAGGATATCGTGTGTGTGTACAGGTTGTAAAGCCCTCTGAGGCAAATTTGCGATTTTGGGCTCTACAAAATATATTTAATTGAATGTTTCGCGAGAACTGAAGTATTATTGGTGCACCCTGATGTAAGTCACTCGTTGTTCCAACTATCTTGTACGTACTAAGAACTAAAGAAAGACTGCGTCTACATTTGCGTCGTTGTGGTTTTTAACCTGTTTTTAAGGCAGCAATGTGCTTCTTGTGCTCGTCTGCTGTAAACAAAGAAAGAAGGAAAGAAGAAGCAACACAAAGATGTATTTTCTTTCCACATTTTGTCCCAGTTCTGAACTCTGCATCTTCCTCAGTTCTTAACATTTTGCGGTTTCATTTATCTTTCTCTGTTGCATCCCTGCCCTCTTACCTCATTATGAGCTTTAGCACCACCTTAGATCCCAGAGCAGAAGTCCTCGCGTCACTCCGAAGCTGAACTTCAGACCAAAGGTCAAACGAGCCAGAAGTCCAACCACCACTTAGCTGACACCTCATGACAACAGAAGCCGACTACGGGTGGGAAAACTCCACAGTCACACGCACCCCATACACACTCGCTGTCGGTGATCGCTGCCAAAGATGCTCTTTGAACACGCTTGTTTAGACTGTTGCCTCGCGTGTCTCAAACGTTTATCCACCGTTTAGACGTGGCACAAACTTGTGTTCTTTCTCATCTGCCCCTCCAGATGTGACCGGTGCGTTGGTATGTCCTCCCGTGGCCCTGGACGCGGGCGTGGGGCTCCTGTGTCGCCTCTTCCATACGTGGGGCCAGGCGGCGGCGGGTGTCCTCGCTCTGACGGAGTGGCTTCTGGGAGACAAAGAAGCCGGCGAGGAGGCGGTTGCGGACGACGCCCCTGTTCCGGTGAGAAGCCGCTTGCGTGGCCTTCGAGGGCAACGTCGCCTCGACGACCTCGACTGACATCGCAAAGAGTGCACCGGAACACCGCGATGATGGCGGGCGACCATGAAGGGCTGCCACCGCTCCATTTGACGTGGCTGCACCCCGGGGCGAAAGAAAGAGGACATTATGCACCGAGTGGCACTTGGCCTGGGATTCGGGGTTGGTCTAAACTCCACGTCTGTGGGGATTACAGGGTCGGAAGGCACTTTATTTTATTTTCCTCAGCCCTCGTTTTATTCTGCTCACAGCAGTGCAGTCGTCAAAATGACTGAGAGCTTTGAGTCGCCATGGTTTCTGCTCTCTAGCCACTCGTTTTGTCTCTGGTTTCTACGCAAGAATTTCTACTCGAGGCGCCGCTGGCAAACAACTGGGAGGCCATTTAAAGTGACAGCGAGCATAGTTACAGATAATTGTGACTTGTTGCATGAATATCTTCAGCTGTAAGTTGCTGTCGTCTTAAAGCTGCTTTGGTTCATGTTTTTATACAAAATATGGGTCATGTGGTGTGTGTGCACATGTTTATTTTGGCATGTTTTTAAGTATTGCAATAGAGAAGCTGTATGGAAGCAGCAAACTTCGATGAAACTGCAAAAAAAAAGGGCATGTTTTGAAAACGCTTTGCCGGAAAAATTCCGATGTTGGGGACATTTGACTCATGACTGTCCAGCTGTTTCTTCTGTCAGGGTCTTCCCTGATATTCCCATCAGGGGAACATTTTTGTCTTCATCTCATTGGCTAAAACTCGTCGATATGAAAGAACAATTACAACTAGCACAAATTTAATCTAATTCAAATGTTATGCCGTTTTGTTTCTTGTACGTAACTTTTCCTCTTCTGATTATAGCTATACGTAGCATGTAGCGCCAACATCAGACCAAACTACACTGTATCTAAATAAGTCTGCTCTGACCAAATAATCGACATTTCAAAAATTTGGTTTGAAATCAGCTTTACATTTGAATGGAAACACGACCGTCACCTCAGTTCTGTTTTTGATCTCCACGTTTTGGTGAACAACTACAAACAAATGCATGTTGCTCTCCGCCTGTTTGATGTATACATGGTTGTTTGCTAAAATTCTTGTCATATCCAATCCATAATTGTTTTGTTTACAGCTTGTTCTGTTGCCAACGTGGCCACACAAAAAAAACTACAAAGACCACTGAATTAACCAGACTCCCATTTTGCTTGTTACCAGGACGAAGAGGATTTCCTGTTCGAGAAGGGGGATCTAAATCTGTGGGCTGAGCCGGTCCAGTGGCTGAAGCTGCTTCACAGACACATCAGCGCCCTCGTCCCGGCCGCCAAGCAGACCGGGGACTCGGGGATCGCGGGGCCGGACCGGGTCCGACAAATCGGTGTGCTGGTGACTCGGGCCCGAGCCCAGGCCCTCAGCGCCCAGCGGGCCCTGGACTGCCTCCCGACCCTGCCTCAGTTCTCCTCCCCCATGGAGCATGCCCGGCTGGTGCTGCGGCACCAAAGGACCACTCTGGCTCTAGATGTGCTGGAGAGGCTGAGGTAGCGGTGTTTGGCTTTTTCATTTGATTATTTTAGGGTACGAATTTAGTTAAGTCAAGGTTCTTAATATTGAAATGGAAGAAAAGTACCAGATAAATGCTTCAATGAACCAACGAATGAAGGAAACCTGATTAATTTGTATTTCTACTCTTTCCTTGTCTCCCACTTTGTCTTGCATAAGTTCATTGATTATCAAATGTGTTTTACATTTTTAGGTTTACCGTTTCTCGATGTCATCTTTTTTTTAAATAAACATTGTGTCTAACAATACTGCACTTTTGATTCCCAAGTCCTATTTGTTTTCCTTACTGCATGTGTGAACACCGTTTGAGTGTGCATTGGGGAAGCCATAACAACAACAACTCGCCGGAGCTCAGGCTTCTGTGCTACTTTCAGAGTATGTGTGTGTGTGTGGGGGGGAATGCGTCACATGTCACACGTCACACCCAACAAAATCCCTTCCAACAGTCTCAGCATTAAGCACACGGATACGTTCCGCTTCCTCCATGTCCATCAGGGATGTATAGGGTCGGCAACAAAAACAACGTACAACCAATGGCGTGGTTGTGCGCCACAGGATTGTGAAGGCCTACTCTTCTCTTGACACGTCACCAAAGTTGTGTTCCAGACTTCTACTGTATACAAGGTGTTATTTTCCGCCGATATTTCATTTACTACACGGACTGGGACTGGGTTTTATTTGTCCCTCTACTTTTCCTGGATATGTAATTAGGAGGACTGCACAATGGACTACTGTCCGCTGTGTGTGTGTGTGTTGCCCTCTAATACAGCTGGATCCTTCTACCTCCCTGGTAACCATGTTCCCTGTAACAGTAAAATGTACGTAATGTTTTGGAACAGCTCAACATCCCCCAATAACAAAAAAACAAACGGATAGAAAAACCCAGCCGTGGGATGGTTGTGGACATGAGGAAATGTTCAAGGGATTTCTCAGGAGCCTCGCCGTGTCTGTCCTTCACATAAACTATTTATTACAACTTGCAAAGCGCAAATAGTCCTGGGGCAGCCCTCAAACTAATTTTAGGGTTGGTAGTAGTAGATTTCAGCCTTATGTCACTTGTTTTTCGCTGGTTGCTATTTCCCTTCCCACTCTTCCAATATGATCTCATATATAAAAGGCTCAACGTTGTTGCAGAAACCGTCCGTTTCTGGTTATGTGTGTCGCACAGCATCTTTTTTTACACCTTCCTGTCTCGTTGGAGCGCTGATATATAAAGTCCCTTCCTGTGCTGCTCACACTGCAATCTTTCCACTGTGGTTTTTAACTTGACATAACTCCAAGAACGCAACGGAGTAGTTCGACATTTTCATGTGAACATTATGCCATCCTGAGAAGGTTACGTCACGCTGAGACAGGGGCAGCTTATTGTGACTGCACTGCACTCATTGACTTCAGAAGAGGGGGCTAGTGGGAGGGACTGTAGCGATTGGTTATGTTTAGGTTAAATTACCAAAAACATCCCTAAACATAGAATAGAATATACACTTTTATTAATCCCCAAGGGGAAATTAGTTCTCTCTACACCCATCCCTTAGTTATTGAGGGCAGCGTGAAGCGGCGCCCGAGGAAGCAGGGGGGGCAGTGCCTTGCCCAAGGACACAGACGACCAACCACTGGGGAGAGCGGGATCGAACCCACAAACCCACGGTTGCAGGGACGGCCTCTTACCCCATACTCAAGGGGAAATTAGTCTCATTTAACCCCATCCTAGTTTATTATGGAGCAGTGTGAAGTGAAAGCGCCGGAGGAAAACTGGGGTTCAGTGCTGCCTCATGACACTTTACTTGAAACTAATGGGGAGAGCGGGGATCGAACCCACAACCCTGCGGTTGCAGGACGGCCCTCTTACCCCACTGAGCTAAAGCCGCCCTGTCTGGAGCTCTACTCAAAAAAAAATTGACATCAAAAAGACCCTTTCTCTACCATAAGTGTGACAACTAAATGGGATCTGAATAGGCCTTGAAATTGTGATCCCACTCCGCCCAGCAGGGGGCGCCCCAGTCTTTTCCCCCCGCGCAGTTCTCACGTTGTCCTCATGGGGGCAGTGTTGCTCTTCGGCGCCACATTGAAAACACACATTCCTCCAGTCTGGGCTGAGATTGGTGCTTGTACTCAAATAGGGGCCACAAATATTTAACCAAAGCAAAAACGCGTTGGGTTAGAAGGATTCTGCGTGTTCGTCGGGAGTGATTTGTAATCTCGAGGTGTCAAACATATTGTTTACTTTTGAGACGATACAATAAAGTAGGTCGTGTGAGCCCGGTGGGCATGAACATGTGTAGTGGAACAGGATGCTTGTTGCGCCTTGGAAGTCGATTATGCAACCGGGTTCCTGCTAAAATGTTTGATCTCTCTCTCTCTCTCTCTCTCTCTCTCTCTCTCTCTCTCTCTCTCTCTCTCTCTCTCTCTCTCTCTCTCTCTCTCTCTCTCTCTCTCTCTCTCTCTCTCTCTCTCTCTCTCTCTCTCTCTCATATTGGAGATGGGTTGCCTTGTCACTAGTTTCTTTTCAACGTGCAACTCAGGTGGGAATGTGTGTGCGGTTAATGTTCCTGGAGAACCGCTAGCATGTCGAGGAGTAATATGTTTCTACATTCTTTATCAGCGAGTAAACCCAACAAAAGAAAAGCAAATCCAAATTCCACAAAATTGGTTGTGTGGTTAAAAAGTGTAGAGGAGGGAGGTTTTCTGGGTTGGATTTCAAGGCGTGGTGTTGGAGAATAGGCGGCCAACCAGTGAATGGAAGTTTTCTCCGGGAGGAGGGCAGTAGGCGGCTCCTTTCAAAACTTTGACTTCAGTTTGCCCCTCCCTGGCCAGCACCAGGCATTTATACCCATGCTTAAGGTTTGAGCGCACAGTGCAGCACTCTGGCTCAGCGCTTCTCGAGGGGGGACATAAAGCCACCTACGACTCAACAACACAAAACCTACCCCCCACCATCACCACAGCACCCATTTTGTTCTCTCTCCTCCTTCTTCTGCGGACTTAAACTGCTCAAACTTTTAAAAGCCACTTTTCCTTAAACCAAAACCAGTCGTGGCACGAACTAAAGCACGTCGCGTTCAAGGATCCTCGTCGGTCCTCTATGAAAGAGGGAGTGCAGCAGAAAACTTGGGGAAACGAGATGTCTGCGACCGTCTTGTCTGCGTTCTACGACATGGAAATGCTTTACAAGGTAAAAGTTTGACAAGATATGGAAGTTTTTGCATTAAGTGTGCAGCGCTAACATGAGCTGAACGAGCACGCTCCGACTTCTAAGCATGCAACAAGTTGTCACGTTGCAGGCAAATGCCGCCTTAAACGTACCATGTGGTCCACATATTAAGTAAACTGTGTTCCAGACGTGCATCCTTAACTCGTGTGTTTTCTCTCCTACAGCAAGATAAAAGCTTGAACATGAACGCTCTCCATATCAACAGCATGCTGGACAAGAAGGCGGTGGGGGCTCCGGTAACTACTCCGGGCTCTGGTGGCCCCTTCACGTCGGGATTTTTCCGCAGAAATTCGACCAGCGACTTGGAGGCGTTGAACAACGGCAACCAGTACTCGATGGGCTCCTTCGGCAGTCTGAAAGAGAACACGCCAGGCAGCAACAGCAGCGCCACGGCCCTTATGAACAAGGAGAACAAGTTCCGCGACCGCGCTTACAGCGACAACGGAGACCGAGGCGTGTTGCAGCAGAAGCCCGGCTCTCAGATCAACTCCACCCGCTACAAGACCGAGCTCTGTCGGCCCTTCGAGGAGAACGGGTCGTGCAAGTACGGGGAGAAATGTCAGTTCGCTCACGGCTACCACGAGTTGAGGAGCTTGTCCCGCCACCCGAAGTACAAAACCGAGCCGTGCCGCACCTTCCACACCATTGGTTTCTGTCCGTACGGTCCCCGGTGTCACTTTATCCACAACGCCGACGAGCGCCGGCCGTCTCCCGCCGCCAACGCTAACATGCAGGCGGGGGAGTCCAGGTCGCCTCGCGAGCTGTGCGGCTACAGCCAGAGGGAGATCCTGCCGCAGCAGCCTGGCTACACCCAGAGGGACAGACCAAAGCTTCACCACAGCCTCAGCTTCTCCGGCTTCTCCACCCACCACGGACTCGAGTCTCCCCTGCTCGACAGCCCCATGTCCCGGACTCCGCCGCCGCCCACCACCACCACCTCCTCCTGCACCTCCACGTCAAGCTTCTACGAGGACGTGCTCTCTCCCAACTCCATGTCCTGCATCAACAGTGCATTCAACTTTGCCGGACAGGACTTAAAAGCCTTACTGGCCCCACTGGCTGTGCACACCCCGAACGGGTACGTCAACAACCTCTCCACCAGTGCCTACTATGGGAACATGCAGAGCAGCGCGTGCCCGCCCTCCCCTCCGACGTACAACATGAGCCACTTGCAGGCGCTGCGCCGCCTCAACGAGTCGCCGGTGTTCGAGCCTCCTCCCAGCCCGCAAGACTCGCTCTCTGACCGGGAGAGCTATGCGAGCGGGTCTCTCAGCTCTTCCGGGAGTCTCAGCGGTTCCGAGTCCCCGAGTCTGGACGCTGCAAGGCGTCTGCCAATCTTCAGCAGGCTGTCGATTTCAGATGACTAATAGTTTTGTTTTAGTTTTTTTTCACATGGATTTATGGACTGGTCAGGCAGGGTCGTTTGAGGAGCCACGGGTGTTCAGTGAGTGAGGTAGACTGTCTTTAAAGAAGAGGATCCCGATTAAGCCCCCCCCCCCTTTGCCTGGGACCTCTACCCCCATTTCAACAGCAACCATCCTGCCGAAGTGCCTTTTGAGTAAGACACTGAATCCCTACCAGCTCCAGGGGAGCTGACCCTCCTCTGACCTCCCTGGAGGGGGGCCAGAGCAGAGAAGTTCACCCACAGGGATCAATAAAGCATCAAACATTTAAGTGTCCTTGACCTGGCATTAGTTTAGTTGTTTTCCCTCTCTTTGTATGTTATATAGCTGTATTAAAACTTAGATAGAAAACAGAAGGCATTCCATCAGTGCCTTGCCCAAGGGCTTCATGGCAGCCCCCCCCTCTCCTTTTTTTGCTCTATCTGGCAAGCCACACTTTTCCTGGGATTAGATGTGTGGGTTAACATGACTTGACTAGAACAAGAGACAGTAAGCGATTTCACATTTCCTCTCATCCTGCCAAGAATATGCCTTTTTATTAAAGTGTGTTTTCTTTTTCTTCTCTGAAAGCTTCAACTTCCATTCCAGACAGTCTTCTGCTAGCGCCACCCAGTGGTTCGTTTGTTTGTTCTAGTTCATTGCTTGGATAAAAAGTACTCTTGAATTGGGTTTGTTTGGGGAAATCACTGCTGATGGTTGAATATATTTTTTTTTAGCTGTTTTTTGAGTGATATACATAGCTGTGCATAACTGGCTATGGACTATTTAACTTATTTATTATCTTGTGAAAAAAGTATAGGCTACATTGGTAATTTGTGTCCATACTGTATTTATCAAGTATGATGAAGCAATAGATCTATATTCTTTTATGTTTAAATTATGGTCGCCATTATTAATCTGCATAAAGTGGAGTGTATGTTCTTTTCACATTAATATATATATTTTCGTTTTTTCCCTCCTTTTTTTGTAACTTCACTCGGTTATCTTTATTGTAAATGAGTAAAAAAATCTTAATTTAAGAGAACGTATGATATTTATTTCATTAATTTTGTTTCCTTGTTTACGTTTATTAAAAAAAAAAAAGTTTGCGTGATTGCTGTTTGCTCCTGAGGTTGTCAGTGCTGTGGAAGGCTTTTTTTATTTTTTAGAGGATCCCTATTTAGATGTTTCCGTAGAATGTATAAACAATGTGGTTGTACAGACCGTCCAAACCTTACTTTTTGTCGTTCTAGGCCAGACTTCAGTGACAAAGAACCCAAGTCAATAAATTAACCAAAAAGTATTTTTTATTTTTTCCCCCCTCTGTTTGCACGAGGTCACACTGTGATTCCAGCCACGTGCGAAAGAATGTAGCAATCCCTTGTGCCCCAGTATTATTGTGTAGTCCCTACATGGGGTTCACCATCTTGACATGCCTTAAAATTAACCAAATAAAGTATTTTTCCTACATGGCATCTTTTTACACCGTTTAAACTGAATGTAGTGTTGGATTCTGAATATCTTCTTTTTTTGTGTGGTTTGTTGCCCCTCAGACCAGACCCTCTGACAAAAACAACTGCAACCCTTCTAAATACCCGTTCCTCTTATGAGATTTCCCTTTGTTCTCTTTTTAAATTTTTAAATTTTTTTTAATCTAGTGTAGAGTCTTGAGTTTGCTGGAGAGGGAAGTGGATGAATTTGTTTGGTTTTGTACATAGTAGGTACAGGGGGATGCGCACTATGTACTTTTGACTACTTGATCAGAAGTAAAGCTTTTTGAATGTAAAAAAACGGATTAAAAAAAAGACGACGTTGTGGTATTTCTTTTGGGGAGTCAGTTCACTACAAATTGATTGTGAGTCTGTTAACGTTATACTGTACATTTTATTTTGTAGTTCTCCCAATAAAAATCATTTAAAAAATCAAGAACAAATCTTCAGGCTATGATTTCCTGCTGCAGCTGTTGGGGCCAAGATATCCGGACAGAAAACCCAAATTGCTCTGATCCCGTTCCTCACAGCAAACCCATCAGAGGTGACAGACCAGCTCTCCTCCGGTGGAAGAAAAAAAAGCCAGGAGGAACAGTGTGTCATGGGCTCAGAGGAACCCCATCTGTCTTGTGGCACTACTTGGAATGGGGCCCGTCCTCAGCATACGGTATAAACGCACTGGCTGAATAGACTACGGAGTATTACATCATCTGTGATGTTCTGCTGTAAACAGGTTGATGCGTCTGCACCATCTGAGGAAATGAAACGTGGAATTTAAAAATAGAAATTGTTTAGGAGCCCAGATCCACTGAAAAGTCCGTTGAATGTGTCAGTTGTTCTGGAGTGTTGCTTTTCATAGGTGGTGGTCGGGTGGGGCACAGTGACTATGACAAGCCTCAGGGAGAGCAAAACACTGTTTTTTATCATACATTTGATTCAGAAAATGTTTGAATACATTGTTGGAAAAAGTTCAGATTGAAACCACCCTGGAGATAGTGTTGGGTGTACCAACAGTCAAATGTATATTGTAACTTAATATTTACCAAAATATGTAAAAAGGACTTTTCTACCAACAATAACATCTTTTCTAAACTATCATCCCCACAATAGAGAACAATACTTTTGGCTTTGATATGTGTTCTTCTAGGTCTTGGTGATCCCCCCTGATCAAACAAATAAACATTGTCACCAACACAGATCAAACGCCACTCTGCTGGGGAAAAGCAGAACCACTCGGCGAAGACGGAGACCATGCCACAGTAAAATGGAATGTTTTCTCAAAAAGTTTCAAATTCCTCTTTGTGACCTTAGGATAATAAACCTTTAACTTGGTTTGTGACTATCATCCTTTTATTAATATAACTTCATTCTAAAGTGCATTACAAACTGTCTTCAAATTAGCATGTATACATGTCACGCAGAGCTGCAAATGAAACCCTCAAAAACGCCCCCAAATGTGGGGGAGACTCGAGGCTTTCTGCCGAACGTGAACACGAACTCTCACAAAGACAAACAAACCCGCAGGAGAGTTGTTGCCCCAATCTCAATCTTCACACCCACTGACTCACAGAATGAGAGGAGTCTGGAAGATATTCAATCCAGGTAGTATAAAGTACAAGGTTAATGTGGATAATAATATTAATAATAATATTTTTGACTGTTGCAGCGTATTGTCCCATTCGTATTTACACCCTTTCAAGCCCTCATACTCAACCCCTTAACACTTAACAGGTGACGTCAGTAAGTCCCTGAGGGTTCAGTATTAAGGCCCTCGGGGGACATTGGGATTACACACGTGGGATGTAAACCGTTGGCTGAAGTCCACTTGGGGCAAATAAAGTCATAACATGTCAAAATGCAAGTCAAAAAAGGGATAAAGTCAAACAATGAATTATCTTTCATTTATATTTGATATTGTTTTTGATTAATTATGATAATACAACTCAGCTTGTATGAAAGTGTGCTATTAACCGATTTATAAAATATATCTGTAGTCTATGGAATACCTCAAAGAGATAGACACACACACACGTCGTTCTAACACATTTTCACAGGAGTTGAGTAATTAAAACAATCAGCCATTAATCTATAAATAATCAATCTGTTGTCTTTAGAATTGGCAGAAACTCAGACCTAAAAAAGTAGAAATGTAAATACTCAAGTGAAGTACCTCAAAATCATACTGATTATATTAAGTACATGTCTTGAATTATTGACATGAGATGAAGGAGGGAATGATGACACGAAGCCGTGTGTCGTATTGTGTGATTGCTCCAGCTGTCGATGAGCCTCGATCCCATCCTCGATGCCGCTTCACTGATTGATCTTTCACAGTGAACTTTCCAGAACGCCGCTATGGCGAGCCATATCGCCGCTCTCCGAGGTCAGACGGGCCGAGATGGATGGGTCCGTCTGGGAACTCCACACCAGACATTGACCCATAACTGATTAACTCCGCAGCTGTAAATGTGTCACTGAAAAACAGGGAAAGTGGTGCCTGTAGCGGGGCCAAACACGGCCCTCGAGGGTGCTGTGGTCGGCCACGTCCAGACCAAATAAAAAGCCTGCATCTTCCTGTTGTTGTGCTGCTCCGATTTTCCATGGCCCTTTCAAAGAGGAAACTGTTTTATGCAGGCTATTCTGCAAAGTTGACAGCAGTGGCAAAGCTTTTAAGGAAATACAGGGCCCAGGAGTCATGCGGTGCATGAGAGTTCACGCCAAGATAAGGCAGGCTGATAAGGGCCCTCGGCAAATATTTACTGTGTCCTCAGGGTTTCATAATGAAGTGTTTATCAGAGCAGAGCCAAGCACAATGCGCCAGGCCCTGCCAAGTAGGATCTGCGATTCTGTGACTCAGTGTGTGTGTGTGGCTCAGCGTGTTAATCAACAAACCTATATTTAATGTTTGATTGTGTTACCGTTCATATATGTTATGTCTGTCAAAGATATGTCGATGAAACCTTTTTTTATATTAGGAAGTGTGCATAGTGGTGTTTCGTGTTTGTGGCTGTGTGTGTGTGTGTGTCTGGATGCAGGGATCTCGCTGGTTAATGGATCTGGAGCTCCTACAATGAAAGGAAACACTCTCTGACTTGTGATTAGGCCAGGAAGAGTCCCGCTTCCTGGCCACCACCCATTTCCACCTCTTCTTCGTCTCGCTTGTGTTTTTCCCTCCTCCTTCAGTTTCCCTTCTTCTCTGTAGTGGCGGCTTTCGAGAAGTTACTATTTGTGTTCCTCTGTCGCGCGGGGAAGGCCCGGCTCGTCCTGGTATTGTTTTGGCCCCCTAAGCCCAGACTCCCGGGTCAAGTAGTAACAGTGCGTGCCTTTTTAGACCTTGGTTTCAGCCCCCATGGGTGCCAGATGGGTGGCGTTCAGCCAAATAGGGAGTGTAGAGCAGAAGTTGTAACATCTTTTTTTGTGTCACAATACCCCACATTTTTCTTTCCATTTGAGCAAATCCAAAATCAGGTTTTGTTTTGGTTTATTAAGTAATGACGTAGACGATTACAGAAATCTAAGTGAAACCTATCTCCCTTTAATGAAATATATTTGCTGCTTATATTAAAAGTAAAAGTAAACAATGTCTTATTTTAGGAGGGATGGCCCCGCTAAAGGCCCATCCTGTTTCAAGAGTCACTGGTTTCATAAATCACTGAAGGACTTGTCAGAGTCTCCTCTGGATGCACATATGCTTTTCTGTGATTGTCAAATCTTATATGAAAAGGAGGAGTCATATGGGGCCTATAACATTCTTCCATCGGTCTGTTGTGGCCCACAACTTTACTGGTTATGTGACTGACTCTTATTAACCTGGTATTTACCATAACATTTGTGGAATGCTGTTTTGAAGTTTGTCATTTTGGCCATCGCAATCTTGGCTATTTGCAACCAGAATTGACGCAAAATCTGGAAACTGACTCCAACCGAACGCTAAACCAGACATTTTGAGGCAACCAAAAACCAAACATTTTACTTTTATGAGCTGAAAACACACTGTGAAAATGCGGACAACACCCAGAACGGACAATGCCATGGATTGACCTGTCAATCGCAAAATAGCCACACCCTCCACTGGTTTATAAAAGACGAGAGGGGGTACAGATGGGCAGGCTGGGCCGAGTTGGCCAAGTCGGGTCACGTGCGGCCGGCGCTGCTTGGTTCGCCATGTTCCTCTCTCCTCGACTTCTACCGAGCTGTAAATATTTACAAAGCATCTTGTGAGAGGCGTGTGTGTTTACCACCAACGGTTATGGCTTCACAGTGAGTGAGTGTGTGTGTGTGTGTGTGTGTCGGATGAGGTACTTCCCTCGGGCTCTCCACAGTTTACTAACAACCGCCCCCCTGGCGCTGAACAAGCGCCAGGGGGGCGGTTGTTAGTAATAGTGAGAGCTGGTGAGCAGAGAGGCATCTTACTTAGGCGCCATTCTCTGACCCCTGCAAATGAGAGACAGAGAGAGAGAGAGAGAGAGATGTTTGCCTCGCCCGCCCTGTATACGAGGCGGTGGCGCTGACATCATATCTTCGCGGGTGGAACATTCTCTTAAAACATGTTTTCGTTACTCCTTTTTCCAATGTAAATAATGCAGAGGGTGTAAATACCATTAAGGGCCCCGGGCAGGTCATTTTCTTAGGCAAGGAGCTCTGTATGAGGTTGCTTCCAGATTCATGCAGTGTGGAAGTTTGACTGTGGTTGTGGTGCACATAGAGTTGATAACTTGATAACCTTTTTCTCTGGCTGTTCTGTCTCTTAGAGGTCAGAATGTTCTGGTTGTCCATGAATTTGCAATAAAGATCACAAAAAAAAGTAACAATCCAGGAGAAGACACTCTTACGAAAACCTCTAAAAAACATGGACAAAAAGCTGATCGTCCGTTGACAAATGAAGGTTGTAAAAAAAACACAGAAAGGTGACAAATTACAGACAAATACCGTAATAAATGAGTGAAGAAACATGATGAATGCTTTCATTGCAGGATTTACTCATTCGTGGCAAGATACTCAGACCCGACCAAGCGAGGCTGTAGCTTCAACACCTCTGTAAAGGAGGAGGAAATTGTTACTTTTCTCGGATTTCTGTGAGCTTTTACCCCACAAACAAGCACATCAACCAATCACGTTGTGCGGGACAGACACATTCTGTTTGTCAGGTAAAAAACACTGAAGTTCCATGGTCCGAAGAGGAAAACTTTGATTACTCCTTTTGACCTTGACGAAGGCAGCACAGACCAGATCCACTATTTCCGCTTTTAGCTTTCACATTAAAAGCCAGAGAAATATAACTTGCCAAACTTCACTCAGAACATTTCCACAACAGAAAAACTGAATCAAATAGCGGACACTAGCTTAAGGATATACAACAGATTACTGCTTCTCTGTGTCACTCGGATCGTGAGTTGGTCCTCTGCCTGTATGAATCTATTCAAGCCTTTTATTGAAAAAGTGATGCAGCAAAAGTAAATTTGCATCACTTGACAGTAGGAATCTTTTAAAATATTTCACATTTTCATGATGTTTATTTATCCCATTCCCAGTGTGTAAAGGCAGCTGAGTGTACTGAACTGAGCAACGGTGCGTTTTGTTGCCCTTTAAAACGTACAGAGTTTCACATTAAGTTGAACCATGACGCCTTTTTAGAAAGTAGGTCAGTCTACAGGCTACATTATCTACGGTATCTATAGTATCTATAAAGTATCTATAGCAGTATCTCTATAGCATTGATTTGTCAGCCGGCGGCTTACAAAAGCAGATATGATCAGCAAACAGTTCAAGTGCCCACGTTAGTGAGGGACCTGGAAATAACAATTGCTATCTCTGTGCTAAATGTGTCATTCAGTTGGTCGCTATTGTTTCTCAGCCTCACATGCGGCAGTCTGAAACTCACACAAAGTGAGGAGGAGGAGCATATATACAAGTCTCAGGACAGCTGGAAAATGTAGCATGTCCTATCTAGTTCAGTAAGGGGGCTTTACTTAGACCAGGCATGGCCTCCGAACACGGGATCGGCAGCTGAGCTAGGAAGACGATAAGGAGGTATCTGTGTGGCGAGAGGGCGGGGCACCGCCCCCCCCGCTCCCCCTGAGGAGTGAATGCCTTGTTGACACTGTGCGCTTGCCCAAATGACCCGTTCTGACCAATGGCATTGGAGACAGAGAGAGACACACATGAGGCCTCGTGCCGCGATGAATGAAGCTCAGTGGTGTATAAAGTACCCAAAAGCAATACTTGAGTAAAAGTAAAGATACCTTACTCGAGAAGGACTCAAACTTAAAGTATCTGATATTTACTGTACTTAAGTATCAAACGTAATTTTCTGATATTAAATGTACTTAAGAGTTGAAAGTACAAGCACATGCTGTTAATAAAAAACCAAAGGGTCAGAATTTTTAGAGTTTTATTCTTGTGCTGTGGGAACGATGATCAAGGACAATGAGTTGTGTTGAAAATAATTGGGTTGGCAGTGATCCATCCAGGAGCAACAATGTTCCACATCATATATTGCACATAAGTGTATATTTGCATCAACTATAAACCTATCATCATAATTCTCAGAAAAGCAATATGACTATGTAATATGTTGTGTTTATAAGTATGCTCATTTAGACTCGAGGGTGTCGAGGGCAAATGCATAATATTGCGTTCAGCAAAAAATATCAACTTGATTCATCAGGTTAGTGTTTTGAGAAATGACACATGCCTTGTAAACTCCTATGAGCCTAATTTAAACACAGTAGACAAAGGTTTTGCTCAAGCTGAATCTTTCATGGGCGACTGCTACCATCATAACTCCATCTGATCATTCACAAAATGACTCAAATATTTAAACATGATCAATACTAAAGCAGCACCGAAAGTACCAGTCATTACTTGAAACTGAAAAATGTCCTGTTAATCATCAAAATAACTTTTTGGGCTGAAGACTCGTCCTGCGATGCTAAATAGCCTTTCACCGTCCGCTGAGGCTGGTAGAGGTGTGTATAGAGCTACATTAGAAGATCAGACACCCGATTAATTTTTTTCTTAAGAGACATTTGATTTTGTAGCGAGTAACAAAGGTTTTAGGGGAAATGTATCGGAGTCAAAGTATCAGTTTTCTTTGCAAAATTTAAAGTAAAAGTGAAAGTCTACAGAAATATAAATAGTAAAGTAAAGTACAGATATCCCCAAAAAAGACTTAAGTACAGTCACAACATATTTCTACTTTGTTTCTATACACCACTGATGAAGCTTCACGGCCGGTCGTTGCGGTTTGGGAGAGCAAGAGAGCGAGAGAGAGAAGGGAGTGAAATGATGGCAATAAGTGAGGAGAGCGACATGAGGATATTTAACGTGGGTGTTTGTTTAGAGAGCATCTTGGCAGTGAGCATTGCTCGTATTACTCAGGGAACACTTTTCAGCACGGAGGAGAATCCCCAAGGCCGCTGTGCTTCCGTCCGTCCATGGGTGTGTGTTTTATGAGTCAACGTGAGTGTCCATGCACCCGAGCTGCACCGGGTAATTACATATAATCATCCAAAATGTTTATACTGTACAAATAGCCTCAATATGCTGAGTGAGAGGCTGCGTTGGACAGGCATAGATAGGCACTGCGAATGAGCCGGTCGCCCTGGTGATTAACCAGGCTGAGGTCAAGGCTCAGTTGGTCGTGGAGCTGCACGACGGATGCCTGCTTACGACTGCCGTATCTATACCGCACTATGCAACATATATAACATAAAATCACGCGATATACACTACCGTTCAAAAGTTTGGGGTCACTTAGAAATGTCTTTATTTTTCAAAGAAAAGCACTGTTTTTTCAATTAAGATAACATTAATCAAAAATACACACTATACATTGTTAATGTGGTAAATTACTATTCTAGGTGGAAACGTCTGGTTTCTCATGAAATATCTCCATATGTGTATAGAGGCCCATTTCCATCAACTATCACTCCAGTGTTCTCATGGTACATTGTGTTTGCTAATCGCCTTAGAAGACTAATATCTGATTAGAAAACCCTTGTGCAATTATGTTAGCACAGCTGAAAACAGTTATGCTGGTGATATAAGCTATACAACTGGCCTTCCTTTGAGCTTGAAGTTTGAAGAACAAAATTAATACTTCAAATATTAATCATTATTTCTAACCTTGTCAATGTCTTGACTATATTTTCTATTCAATTTTCAATTCATTTGATAAATAAAAGTGAGTTTTCATGGAAGACACGAAATTGTCTGGATGACCCCAAACTTTTGAACGGTCATGTATATTGTGCTCACCATGCCTCATAACCATGCTTATACCAGAAGCCAGAGAAAGGAAATCTCCTATGTTCATTGCACATGAATACCTGTGCCGTGTCGAGCTCCCATCACAGCAGTTGTCTTCCCAATTAGACCGGTTACATTCTGCAACCTAATACAGTTGTTTAACTCATGCTTCTTATTAAACCTGGATTTGATATTCAATTTCAAACATCATCTCAACACTAATTTGGCTTTCGCAACACAGCGTTGGGCGTAGTTGTTGCACATTTTTCACGCCGTGTTGTTTGTGCTGCTCGGCGGATATCCGCTTTATTTGCATTCAATTCAATTCAGTTTATTTGATACAGCCCAACATCACAAATTACAAATTTGCCTGAGAGGGCTTTACGATCTGTACACATACAACATCGCTGTCCCAGGACCTCACATCGGATCAGGAAAAACTCCCAAGAAATAGAAAAACAACTTTCACAGGGGAAAAAAGGGAAGAAACCTTCAGGAGAGCAACAAGGAGGATCCCTCTCCCCGGATGGACAGAAGCATTAGATGTCATGTGTACAGAAGGAATCATTACAGAGTTACAACACATTCAATGAGTATGCTAGAGTGTATGAATAGTTGGTACTAGGCATGGACCACAATCCAGACCTCCATGATCCATCAGGCAGATGGAGGGAGAGAGGAGGAGTGGGCGGGGCATATCAGCAGGGCCATGGTATCAGACCCAGCCAGGTCCAATGGACCCTATAAGACGTGAAGTCAAAAGGACTCCTGGGAGAAAGCAGAGTTAATAATGTGCAAACGAGAGATGAAAATGAAAAAAGTAGAGAGAGAAGAGGTAATAGGTGCTCAGTGTATTCTAAAACGTCCCCCAGCAGTCTATAAGCCTATAATCCTATAGCAGCATATCAAGGCGCTGGACCAGGTGAACCTGATTCAGCCCTAACTATAAGACTATTAAAGAGGAAAGTCTTCAGTCTACTCTTAAATGAGGTGACTGTGTCTGCCTCCCGGACTGAAGGTGGAAGCTGGTTCCATAAAAGAGGAGCTTGATAACTGAAGGCTCTGGCTCCCATCCTACTTTTTAACAGTGGCGGACCAGGCATTTTCTACCGAGGCCTTCAATGCTGTCTTACTACACCTGAACAGCCTAATGTAAGATATTAGTTCACCAGTGTTCCGGTGTGGGGCTTTTTTTGTGTGAAGGAGGAGACGGAATGAGAGGAGTTGTGGAGAGAAGTGAGTGTTTTGGGATGAAGCAAATAAAGTTGCCATGTTTTTTGTGTTATTAAGTAACGTAAAACCCTCAGTTACACTCAACCTCATTATGCGACACAGCTACAAGTTATTATTGGTTTCGTGTAAACACCTAATTTTCACATATCACTGCAACAAGTGAAATAAAATGTTAAATGAAGCGCAACACCTACAAATACATAACTGCACAGTGTAGATACATAAATACATGCATTGTAGTCCATACCAGCGTATTAAACACTATACAATAAATGACAAGAACACATTTACAAGAAAGAGTCACATTTATATATAACATGACAAAACAATCAGACAGAACTGTGGCACTAAAATGCCTCACACTCAATAGAATCACAAAAAAACATATAAACAACAGAGACAAATGAACACAACAAGCAGCTAACCCACCAACTCGCGTTCACTTAAAGTTAAAGTCCATCCTCCTCTCTTTGCCAACAAACCACTCAATGACGCGATCGTAGAGTTTGTCGTTGAGCTTTAAGTCCACTAACAGCTCCTTCTCGATGGCCATGGACGTCAGTGATGAAAGTCGAGCCTCCCCAGTTGCGTTTCTGGATTAAGTCTTAATCCGTTTCAGGCCTGAAAGTTGCTGGCTCAAGCTAGTTAGCTGTGGTGTCGGGCGGCCGTTGGTTTTAATGTCCTTCTTTTTCTGAATTGTCCTCTTTGAGAAAGGCTTCGAGATTAAATCCGCCACCAAATCCGCTTCTCCTGCATGCGGACGGCTTGCCACTGCTTTTTAAGACTCTAGGAACCACAAGTAGCCCCGCATTTAGTGAGCGCAGCTCTCTAGTGGGGCAATATGGTACTACAAGCTCTTTAAGATATGATGGAGCATCACCAATCAAGGCTTTGTAGGTTAAGAGAAGAATTACAGTGCAGAGCAGCTAGTGCAGGAGTGATGTGATCTCTTTTCTTGGTTTTAGTGAGAACACGAGCTGCAGCATTCTGGATCAACTGGAGGGACCTAAGAGACTTATTAGAGCAGCCTGATAATAAGGAGTTGCAATAATCCAGTCTCGAAGTAACGAACGCGTGAACCAATTTTTCTGCATATTTTTGAGACAAGATGTGCCTGATTTTTGAAATATTACATAGATGAAAGAATGAAGTCCTTGAGATTTGCTTTACGTGGGAGTTAAAGAACAAGTCCCGATCAAAGATAACGCCAAGATTCTTTACAGTGTTGTTGGATGCTAGGGCAATGCCGTCTACAGAAACCACATCACCAGATAATTGATCTCTGAGGTGCTCAGGGCCGAGTAAAATTACTTCGGTTTTGTCTGAGTTTAACATCAAGAAGTTGCATGTCATCCATGTTTTTATGTCATTAAAACATGCTTGCATTTTACTGAGCTGTTTGGACTCCTCTGGTTTGATCGATAGATATAGTTGAGTATCATCTGCATAACAATGAAAGTTTATGGAGTGTTTCCTGATAATATTGCCCAAAAATGGCGCTGCTGGCGCTTTGTTGTTTTTTTTTTTTTTTTTTTTTTTTTTTTTTTTTTTATTTTTTTTTCTTTTTCTTTTTTTTTTTTCTTTTTTTTTTTGTTTTTCTGGACCATAACTACGGACAACGACTTTTCTATATTTTCTTTTTTTTCTTTTTGTTTTTTTTGTGTCGGAGAGCGAGTATCAGACGAGACACAGAGCCAAAGCAATGTGCGGGACCTGTCGCGCTGTCAGCTGAGCGCTGTGCAGGCTGAAGCATGCCTGCCTGCCTGAAAGACCTGTGGAGAGCGGGAGCTACGGAGAGGGGCTCGGGTTGCAGTCGGGTGGCGGAGGGCTAAAACGAGATACAAAACTCGGTGCCGTCGATCATAACGGAGGCGTGTTCTTTGGCGAATAACGGATGAGATCGCGCGCTGGCTGGTAATGTCTGAGAGGATCTTCCGAGAGAGAGTCTCTTGTCTCTTCACTGACGTGGGCTACGCGGCTACTTATCCGGATCACAGCGTCTTTGCCTTCTTCTTCAAGACTGTGTTGCTGACAGGACGCTACACAGGCGGTAAAGAAGGGGGGCGGAATGACGGTGCCACCACGACATGTGTGTGCGTGAAGAGAGGCGCTTCTTTACATGAAAATTGAACTCGCGGATGGCGATGCGCATTTGCCGCCGAGAGAGAGTTCACGCCCGCCATTGTGGTTGTCGGTTGTTGCCATCATCAGCACGCTTGAGGAGCTGTGGACACTGGAGCATTCATGGCTATCACTGGTGACTTTAACCACACCATTGAAAAGCTCTGCCAACAAAACTCTCTACTTGTGTATGCTTAATACTAGATACATACAGCGCCACTGCCCCCCCCTCGGGTCTGATGATCATGACCTGGTCCGCTGACACCCAGAAGCTGGTGACCACCACCAGACCTGTGGAGAGGTGGTCTGGAGGCTAACGGCCTACAGGAGGGCTTGCTTAGTCAACGGACTGGGGATGTGTGTGGTGGACCGCACGGGAGGACATCAATCACGGAAATACCATCAAGTGTGAACACCACACCATCATCATCACGACTGCTGCGCTGCTTCAACAACAGCCCTGATCACCAGGGACCTGGGCGGCGCTTAACATGAAGAAAGCTGAGGCCCAGCGCCTAACCTAGTGGTGCTCAGGAGGGAGGAGGACTACAGGGAGGAAGCTGGAGGCTAAACCCAGCTGAACAACACAAGGGTCTGGGTGTGGGCTGATGAAGCAGATAACTGGGAGGGAGGTGGAGGGCTCCCTGAGGGGGAGCAACCAAGCTGAACTGTTTTTTTCAGTTTTTCAATTCAGTTCCCTCTCACCCTCCTCTCTCACACCTCACATCACCACCTCCCCTCCCCTCCCCCCCCTCCCCTGCTGCACTGCCCATCCAGCCCTCCCAACAATGGGCTCTCCTCCCTCTCCTCTCTGTGACTGACTGACCAGAGAGAGAGACAGGAGAAACTACCACACCAGCGCAGAGCTGAAGGTCTGATGGCATCAGCAGGGGGGTCTAGAGACGCCGCCCAGCCATCTGGGTGTCCTGCAGCGCCTCTTCAACGGAAGTCCGTGCTGTGGGAAGACGTCGTGCCTGGTCTGTCCCCAAGAAGTCAACACCATCTGGCCTCAACGACTACCGACCGGTCGTGGAGGCTGGTCTTGGGCTCGGCCACCGCCGGTGAAGCCGTCGCTGGACTCTGCAATTTGCTACCAGCCTCATGTGGGAGGTGTGCCGCGCATCATCATACCTGCCTGTGAGCTCAGTCGCACCTGTGCAGTGGTCGGTAGGGGGTCGGGGGCGGGAGGAGGAGGAGGAGAGGAGGTGAGTGAGTGACTAAGTGGGCGAAGAGAACCACCCTGGAACGCTGGCCAAGACCAGAGAGAGAGTGGGTGGTGGTGGGACTTTCAGGAGGACAGCACACCTCTACACCTCCTGAGGTGAGTGGGGACGGGATGTGGAGGAGGACAGTACCTACTGGGCATCCACAGAGACAGCCCTGAACTGGAAGGCCACCAAACATCGCTGTGTAGAAGGGATGAGTCGACTTTTTTTTGAGAAAGCTTCGATCCTTCAACGGTGCAGCAAGATGCTGGAGTTATTCTACCAGTCGGTTGTGGCCAGTGTGCTGCACGCTGGGGAGCACATCGGAGCCGTGACACCAGCCCGTCTTAACAAACTGGTTAGGAAGCTGGCTCCATCATCGGCTGCCAGCTTGGTGGAGAGGAGGACGTTGAAGAAACTGCCACCCTCTCCCACACCTCCTACAGGGACAGAGGAGAGGACTTTCTCCAACTTTTCCCACGCTCCGCCTGCCACAAGGACAGACACAGAGAACATTCCTCTGCGTCGGCTATGAGGCTCTACAACAGTTCACCTCTTGCCAGATCACTTCTTATATTTGTGTTTTTTTATTTTTATTTTTATTCTTGTGTGTTGCTGCTACTGGCTCGACAAATTTCCCCTTGGGGATTAATAAAGTATATATCTATCTATCTATCTATCAAAGGAAGCATGTATAAGGTAAATAAAATGGGTCCAAGCACAGAACCTTGTGGAACTCCGTGATTAACGTTGGTGGTTATCGAGGCGTCATCGTTTACAAATACAAACTGAGATCGATCTGATGAATAGGATTTAAACCAACTTAGTGCGGTGCCTGAAATGCCAATCGACTGCTCCAGTCTCTGTAATAGGATGTCATGGTCAATGGTGTCGAATGCAGCACTAAGGTCTTACAAGACCAGGACAGAGAGGAGTCCTTTATCTGATGCCATTAAGAGGTCATTTGTAATTTTCACCAGTGCCGTCTCGGTGCTGTGGTGTTTTCTAAATCCTGACTGAAACTCCTCAAATAAACTATTATGATGCAGAAAGTCACACAACTGATTTGCAACCACTTTCTCAAGGATCTTGGAGAGGAAGGGGAGGTTAGAGATCGGTCTGTAGTTAGCCAACACCTCTGGATCCAGAGTGGGCTTCTTCAGGAGAGGTTTAATAACAGCCACTTTGAATGAGTGTGGTACGTGGCCTGTTAGCAGAGACACATTGATAATATCTAATAGAGAGCTGCCAATTAAAGGCAAAACGTCTTTAAGCAGCCTCGTCGGGATGGGGTCCAAGAGACAGGTAGACGTGTTAGAAGTAGAAACCGTTGAAGATTATTGGTCACGGTTGATGGGAGAAAAGCCCTCCAAATATACATTAGGGCATACAGTGGTTTCCAAGGCCATTCCACTTGAGGACAGATTGTCACTGGTTGAGGGCAAGAGAATATTAATCTTGCCTCTAATAGTTAAAATCTTTTCATTAAAGAAGTTCATAAAGTCATTACCACTGAGGTCTATAGGAATACTCGGCTCCTCAGAGCTGTGACTCTCTGTCAGCCTGGCTACAGTGCTAAAGAGAAACCTGGGGTTGTTCTTATTTTTTTCTATTACTGATGAGTAATAGGCTGCTCTGGCATTAAGGAGGGCCTTCTTATATGTTTTAAGACTATCTCCCCAAACTAAGCGGGATTCTTCCAGATTAGTTGAACGCCATATGCTTTCAAGCTTTCGTGACGTTTGCTTCAGTTTGCGGGTCTGAGGGTTATACCAGGGAGCAAACCTCCTCTTCCTCACTGTCTTCTTCTTCAGAGGGGCTATCGAGTCCAGTGTCATTCTCAGTGAGCCTGTGGCACTGTCAACAAGATGATCAATCTGGGACGGACTAATGTTAGACCAGGAGTCCTCTGTTATATTGAGACATGGTATTGAATCAAATGCAGAAATTTAAATTTAAATTTAGCTACAGCACTGTCAGTTAGACATCTGGTGTAGAAACTTTTGATGAACGGTGTACACTTCTATCAACTGTTATGGAGTGAATACACCTTGATACAGAATAGTTTGGTCAGAATTTGGCACTACAAGCTATGTATAGATCCATTATCCGCCAGTAAAGAGAGTTGAAGAAGTAGGTAGACGTTGCGACTTTTTAGTCTCCCGATCATTCAATGTGCTTCACACATTGATGGAAGGTACTAAGGTACCTGTCATCAGGAGTATTTAACATTAACACACACATCCATACACCTCAATGTGGGGTTAAGTGCCAAGGACACATTGACACGGCTAGCAGAGCCAGGGTTTCGAACCGCCGTTCCTATGATTTGTTAAGTTGTAATAGTTTATTTAGATTTTTGCACATGTACAGAGGAAGTCTTATGCTTTAAATTAATACATATAGAAAGATATTATAATAGGAAATATTAGGGAGAATATTATTCTGATTGTATTATGATTTATTGTAGAGCATTAGGGAAAGACACTGTATTTACTGTATGTGATGTTCAAATGTGAATGGCAAGAGGTACTGTTTATATGTATGTGCATGGAATGAATGTTAGTTAGTATTTCAGAATTGTCGGAGTCGGTTGAAGTGATTTTAATGCAGAGAATAACGGACAGGACTTTTATTGTGAAAATACTTTTTGTAACTTGATCGGAAGTGACGTTTTGACCCGGGGTTTGTGACGTTTGACCCCTCCATTTTGATTCCGGACTTTGAGCCAACAGGAAGGCTGAACTAACCTTTGAAGAGTAGGTGATTGGCTGGTTTGCAACTAATATTGTACTGGGGGAAATCGCTCTTTCGTCTTGACCCGGGTTAGACAGCAACACTTGCTTGCTTCGAACTTGTACCTGTGGAGCCTGGATCACCACGGAACCCACGATCGTGAGCTTTTAGTTATTTGTTCAACTTTTGTTTATACTTCTTGCCATTAAATATCGTTGAATTGATTCATCGCATTCCAGTCCTGATTTCCATCGAGCGCGAGGGGCCTCATCATAACTCACTCTTTAGATTGAAGGTTGACTCTGCTCACCACAGACCCATAGTTGCTATTCACATGACGAATGTACTTGGCATGTCAACCTTTTTGTTCGACAAAGGCAAAAAACACTTCAAGTTAGCGTAAAAACTATTTAGCATGTTTTAGCCAAAGTTCCTGTTTCCCAACAACGTTTCTAATGCA